>NC_056747.1:413989979-414289979 GCF_019279795.1 Protopterus annectens | reverse complement strand
AGGATTTCCATTGTTATTGTATCCCATGCCTAGGCCCAGACCACAACGTCACTGTTGTCGGTTTTGTGCTAGGTTTAACAAGCGCACTATTAAACGTCGGTTTGATTTTGACCGACATTGTTTTGGCAGAAAATTCAGTTACACCATGTCGTCGGAACTTCGATGACCGGAATACATAAAAAGCGCAAAGACAAGGATAGGCATCCGAGGCCCAAAACTGACGACGAAGCCTCTTCTAGGCCAGTCGCCGGTTCTCCGGTTTTCAGCGAGGTGCCTTTGCAGCCCCTGATGACCGCTTCTGTAGAACCACAGGCCACCACTGACTCCCACGTGGAGTTGGCTGGGCCTTTGGACGCACAAGTCTTTCAGCATACCGAAACTAACCCTTCAGAGGGATCCGGAGTAGCTGAACAACCCGCAGCTTCAGAGGGTGTTTTCAGACCTACTCAGTTAAGCATTAAACCTTCTGCTAAGTCTAAACTTCCTTTAAAAACAAAGAAACAAATACAGCATTCTCCAGGACAGGCCTCCATGCCTAAGAAACAAATGCTCAAAATGGCCGAATACCTAATCGCTCTGATCAGCGGGTCCCATCCACCTCCTGATAAAAGGCCTAGACAGGATGCAGACTATGACTCATCCAACCAGGTGTCCATCTCTTCAGATTCATCCTCAGACTTAGGATATTCCTTACCCCCTTATGAGGATTCTGATGCTGAGGAATCAATTCCATAAGCCTCTCCGCCTGAGGACTACTCCTTTGGGGAAACCTTACATACCATGAGGGAGCATTTCCATTGGGAAGGCCAGGATTACTCAGAATCCAAGAAAAGGCTCAGACTTCCTTTTGTTACCTCAACACAGACCCCTTGCTATTCCGCCAGTGTTAGATATTGTGGATGATGTGTATACTGAATCCATGACAACACCAGACAAGTCGAAAAGCTGAAACACCAACAAATCCACTAAAAACAAAGCAGCAAACAGGCAGGGAAACTGGCTGAAAACACCAACTCACAATAAGGAAAACGAACCCGTCAATAGACAATAAGCCACGCTCCTGTAGAAAATAGTTTATTTCTAACGTATCACAACTGTAGCAACGTTTTCGTTGTTAAAACAACTTCTTCAGATAAAACCCACTCTTCTCCACAAGTTTTATACAGGAGCCTTCTTAATTGATTAATTGCATAATTAATACATAAAGCAAAACATGCTCAATAAAGATTCCCAACAAGAGTGCATTTCAAACACTAAAATATTCACTAAAATTCAATAACTTTGAATATTATATGCATCACAAATTGCACATATTTATATGCGTAATCCATACCTCCTAAAATCATATAAAATATGAGAATCATCACTAAAAAATTCCTAAATGTTATATACTGCATCAACATAGGTCTATACAAAATAATCAATGTAATATACTATATATTTTCAAGCAGTTATGCTGGATATAACCATACACTATTAAATAAATTTAAAATATATGAATATAACCACATTGATAAACAAAGTTTCATTTAAATAGTGTAACAGGGGAGGCAATTGGCCTGCTTTACTGTCTCACAAAGAAACATGCTGGCAGATTTGTTTGGAATCAAACAAGCCCCCTGGGTTGAATGATTCCATTTCTATTGCTCCTTATCTAAAATTGAAAGCAGAACAACTGTAAGGCATAGATGGATTTATTGTGTTGTGTTGCATATATATTATATTTTTAAAATGCATACATGAAGAATTTAAATGAAACTTTTTGTTCATTATATGTGGTTATATTCACATATTTTAAATTTATTCAATATTGTGTATGGTCATATCCAGCATAATTGCTTGAAAATATATAGTATTATATTGTATAGATCTATGTTGATGCAGTATATAACATTTAGATTTTTAAGTGATGATTTTTATATGATTTTAGGAGGTATTGATTATGCATATAAATGTGTAATTTGTGATGCATATAATATTCAAAGTTATTGAATTTTAGTGAATATTTTAGTGTTTGAAATGCACTCTTGTTGGGAATCTTTATTGAGCATGTTTTGCTTTATGTATTAATTATGCAATTAATCAATTAAGAAGGCTCCTGTATAAAACTTGTGGAGAAGAGTGGGTTTTATCTGAAGAAGTTGTTTTAACAACGAAAACGTTGCTACAGTTGTGATACGTTAGAAATAAACTATTTTCTACAGGAGCGTGGCTTATTGTCTATTGTCGGGTTCGTTTTCCTTATTGTGAGTTGGTGTTTTCAGCCGGTTTCCCTGCCTGTTTGCTGCTTTGTTTTTAGTGGATTTGTTGGTATACTGAATCCAGTTTAAATCCTGATTCTTTACCTCCAGCCCCAGTTAAGCCTGACAGATGCTACAGAGTCCCTGACTCACACAAATTTCTTTATAAAATCCCTGTTGCTGACCCTGAAACTATTTCTCGGGGACCCAAAGGGGTTAAGGCCTCATCAGCAAAGAATCCAGTCCCCTCTGACAGAGATTCCAGAGCATTAGACAGATGGGGGAAGAAAGTATATACGTCTGCAACTTTAGCAATGAGAGCCTTAATTTGCCAGTTTCACATGCTAAAATATCAGCAATTTTTGATGTCACAGTTGAAACAAAAAAAATCTTCCAGATTCAGATCCTCCTAATTTTAAGGAAATGCAGGATTTATTGCATGCAGCTGAACAAGTGGGAAAACATACTTTGCAATGTGGTTTTGATTCTTTAGAGGCCACCTGTAGAGCAGCAGTTACAGGTTCTGTCATTAGAAGACATGCTTGGTTAAAAGAACATATGTTACCAGATTGTGTTAAAGTAAAACTATTGGATGCACCTTTGCAGCAGGATGTGTTATTTGGAGTTAAGGCAGAAGAGGTATTAAAGAAAATGGAGGATAAGACAAAATCTATGCAAACGGTGAAGGATTTCTTACAGGTTCAGCCTCCTCGATTTAGCAGAAATTGGCCAACAAAGAATTGGTCCTTTCCAGCTACAGACAGACCTCAAAGGGGCAGATACAGACGTCCAAGAGATAGAGGTCAACCACAAGGTCCTTAAGGCCTCGACAATGGGGTGCATCAGGCAAGAAAGAAGGGGAAGACAGGCCCCAGCCATATAAAAAACAGCCCCAATGACTTCCCACTACAGCTGCCAAACAGCTCTATCTTGGCAGCACCCTTGGGAGGAAAACTGGCACTTTTCTATCACAATTGGCATATTTTCACCAAAGACAAATGGGTTCTCAACATTGTATCTCAAGGTTACAGGTTCCACTTTGACACTCTGCCCAACGTTAAAAGGAATGCCAAATCTGCCACCAAATCAACAGGCAGAGGCTCAAACACAAATAACAGCACTCTTGGACATGAGAGCTATTCAAAAGGTACCACCACAGGAGCAAGGACAAGGATTTTACTCAAGACTCTTTCTGGTTCCCAGAAAGGACAAAGCCTGGAGGCCCATTCTGGATCTTTCTTCTCTAAACACTTACCTGGATGTTCTGAAATTCAAAATGTTGACACTACAGCAGCAGCTTTCCATGCTGGGCAAGAAAGCTTGGCTCGTAACCTTGGACCTCAAGGAGGCATACCTGCATGTCCCTATCAGACAACACTGCAGAAGATACCTCAGATTCACAGCTGGTTCAATGCATTATCAATTCTCTGCTCTGCCCTTTGGCTTATTTACTGTGCCCAGGGTCTTCACAAAGTGTCTGGCACCAGTAATTGCATTTTGCAGACAGAAAGGAATTCAAATTTATCTGTACCTGGACGACTGCCTGATTTAAGCAGAGAGCATGGACATTCTTCTAAAGCATCTCGCGTTTGTAAAAAAGTTAAGTTGCCTAGGGTACACAGTAAATGAAAAGAAATCAAAACTAGTGCCCTCGCAAGAGATAATATTCCTGGGTGCCAGCTTGAATACAACGGCCCAGATGGCTTATCTCACGCCAGACAAACAAGGACAACTGACTCAATATTTTCAATTGATGGCAACAAGAACCCAACTCCCTGCAAGAAAAATTCTGCAGGCCTTGGGTTACATGGCATCTTGCATTCTACTAATTCCATATGCCAGACTGCATATGAGGAAACTACAGTGGGTACCTAAAGAGTGCCTGGTCACAACACTCAAAATTTGGAAATAGTTTTACCATTAATTCCTTGCCTTCAACAGGAGTTTCGATGGTGGGCTCAAGCCTGTCACCTCAACAAGGGACAGCCTTTTACTCAACCCACAGCCAGGCAAACACTGTGACAACAGATGCATCGGATTACGCCTGGCGAGCACACATGGCAGGAAAATGTATTCAGGGCAAGTGCCCCGCAGAACAAAGACATATTCACATCAATCAAAAAGCGATGCTAGCTGTACAAAATGCCCTTATAACCTTCAAGGACCTGCTGCATCCAGGACAACTACTACTAAAGACAGACACCACCACAGTTATGTGGTACATAAACAAGCAAGGGGGCACTCATTCTTATCCCCTCTGCAGACAAGCCATGACCTTGTGGAACACAGCTCTAAACTACCAAGTTCATCTGCAAGCACAATTCCTGCCAGGAGAGAAAAACACACTGGCAGACGACTTAAGCAGAAACATCATGGATCCCCACGAATGGGAATTGAATCTACAAATCTTCAGAATGATAACACAGAAATGGTGGAGCCCGGACATAGATCTGTTTGCATCCCCAATGAACTGCCAGCTACAGAAATTCTGCTCAAGGACTTACCATCCACAAGCATGGAAAGTGGATGCCCTCTCATTCAGCTGGAGAAACCTGCAAGTATTTGCTTTCCCACCACTACCTCTCCTTCCAAGGGTACTCATAAAAGCCAGGCAAGAAGAGCCAGAGATGATCCTGATTGCACCAGACTGGCCACGCCCGCACTGGTACCCAGTCTTAAAGAACTTAGCACAAGGACCACCCTGGATTTTGCCTCAAATCCCACATCTGCTGACTCAGCACAACAATCAGATACTTCACAGCCAGCTCAAGACTTTAAACCTAGCTGCATGGAAGATTTAGTCAAGCAAGCAATGCTTCTCTCCAAAGCTGTTATGGATGTCATTCTGGAGGCCAGAAGGCCTGACACCAGGAAAGCCTATTCGGATAATTGGAAGAGATTCTGTACCCGGAACCAGGCTCACAGCCTTCACCCTCTTGTCCCAAATATTCCTCAGATACTACAATATTTAACTGAGATGCTGGACAAGGGCCTCTCCTTTTCATCCATCAAGATCCACGCCTCTGCCATCTCTGCTCATTACAACATGGATCCACCAATTTTCTCTAATCCTTTGCTAAAACAATACCTCAGAGGGGCTAAAAACATAAGACCGCCCCGTAGAGCACCTACTCCAACTTGGGACCTCAACTTCGTGTTGGAAAAATTAACTTTACTTCCTTTTGAGCCAGCTAACACAGCAGATTTAAAATACATCTCTTCGAAAACTGCTCTGCTCCTGGCAATAACATCAGCACTAAGAGTTTCAGAATTACAGGCACTAGTGGCAGTGGAACCTTTCATAATTTTCCACCAGGACAGGGTGTCTTTAAGAACTAACCCTACGCTTATGCCAAAGGTGGTATCAAGTGTGGCTCTAAACCAAACTATTCACTTGCCAACTTTTTATCCAAATCCACAGAATAAAGATGAGAGACTACTGCATTCTTTGGACATACACAGGCAGTTATGCTTCTACTTGGACAAAACCAAAGCTTTCAGAAAATCTGAGCAATTATTGGTAGCATATGCTGCAGGAGCACAGGGAAAAGCCATTTCCAAACAGACCATTTCAAAATGGATAGGACACTGTATACATTTCTGTTATACACACCATGGGAAACCTGTACCTTACCGCATTAGGTCTCACTCCACCACGCATTAGATCTCACTCCACCAGGGCAACAGCCACTTCAACTGCCTACCTCAGAGGAGTACCTACCATAGATATTTTGGAAGTAGCAACTTGGACTTCTGTACATACCTTCACCAAGCATTACCATCTGCCTCTATACTCTAAATCCAGAGCTGGCTTCGCTACTGCAGTGCTGCAGGGCCTTATAGCCACCCCTAATTCCTTATAGAAGCAAACACCCTACCTCAGCTTTGGAATTCTACCCAAGTGTAATGACTGCAGCAGTGTAACACGATGAACATAGTACAGATGTTCATCGTGCATACAGCTGCAGTCATAACAGATGGGTTATTCTGCCGTCAGGCGGGTCCTCGGTCAGCCGAATTCCAAAGTCTAGGTCCGGCGTCGGTTGTCGTCGCCTCTTCCCTGACGTCAGTGCGGCAGGGATATAAAAGAACCAGCCGACGCCATTTTCTTCAGTCTTTCTTGCCGCGCGGTGCCCGAAGCAGAAGCAGTTCGCAAGTGCCGGTCGGCCAGCTCCTGAGATTACGAATATTTTTCAACAGAAGTCTTCTTGAAAGCTAAGTACCCCATTGGGGAAACTTTTCTTGCCTCAGACCGATGTCAGACAAAGTTAATAATTGCATTTCATGTGGGAAGCAAATACCGTATAAGGATTTCCATTCCTTCTGCGTTCCCTGCTTAGGCCCAGACCACGACGTTCCGGCCTGTCGTTTTTGTGCTAGATTCAACAAACGCACTATTAAGCGTATTTTGGTTAAAAATTTAATTACATTATGTCGTCGGATACTCCGACTCCAGTTTTAAGTAAAAGACGCAAAGATAAGGACCGACATACGAGGTCCGCGACTTCTACCAACACCACGCTAAAGCCGGCTACAGGTGCTCCGGTTCTCAGTGAGGCACCTACGCAGCCCCTGAGTACCGATGACGCTTCTTTAGCGGTGTCTTCTGTGCCCGAGGTCGCAGGCTCCTCGGCCCCCACCCCGACTACAGATACCGACGCCACTCTTGGCGGGGAAACTCAGAGTTTAGACAGGCCTGCCACCTCTCAAGGTGTCTTCAGGCCTTCTTCTTTTTCCATTAAGGCTTTCACAAAATCTAAAACAGCCATGAAAACTAAAAGACAAGCTCCACAGAGCCCCTCTCAAGGCCGCATGCCTAAAAAACAGATGCTCAAAATGGCTGAGGATTTGATTACTCTTATCAGGGGTTCTCAACCCCCCTCGGACAAAAGGCCCAGATTGGAGGAAGACTACCCTTCCTCGGACCAGGCCTCCATTACCTCAGAACACTCTGAAGACCAGGAATATTCTTACTCCCCTTTTGAAGATTCTGATGCGGAGGAGTCCATTCCCTCTGTCTCCCCCCCTGAAGACTATTCTTTTGGGGAAACCTTGCATACCTTGAGGGAACACTTCCACTGGGAAGGCCAAGATTACTCAGACTCCAAGAAAAGGCTCAGGGATTTTCTCTTGCTCCCTCAGCACAGGCCTCTGGCTATCCTCCTGTCTTAGACATAGTAGATGATGTGTATTCAGAGACCAGCCTTAACCCAGATTCTTTACCACCAGCTCCAGTTAAGCCTGACCGGTATTACCGGGTTCCTGATTCACACCAATTCCTTTAGAAAAGCCATGCTGCTAACCCAGAAACTATTTCACAGGGTCCCAAGGGAATTAAGGCCTCTACTGCCAAAAATCCATTACCTTCAGAGAGAGATTCCAGAGCTTTAGAAAGGTGGGGGAAAAAGGTATACACCTCGACCACTTTAACCATGAGGGCATTAAACTGTCAGTTCCATATGTTAAAGTATCAACAGTTTTTGTTATCTCAGTTGAAAAGCAAAATGTCACAACCTGAACAACCAGACTTGAAGGAGTTGCAGGATTTGTTGCATAGTGCAGAGCAAGTGGGTAAACATACCTTGCAATGTGGTTTTGATGCTTTAGTGGCCTCATGTAGAGCTGCTGTTACAGGGTCTGTCATACGTAGACATGCTTGGCTCAAAGAGCAAACCTTACCAGATCATGTCAAAGCTAAATTACTAGATGCACCTCTTCAAAAAGATGTACTGTTTGGTGTTAAAGCTGAGGAGGTATTAAAGAAAATGGAGGAAAAGGCAAGATCAATGCAAACAGTGAAAGATTTCCTACAGGTACAACCTCCACGTTTCAGTACAAACTGGCCTTCAAAAAATTGGTCCTTTCCAGCCTCGGACAGACCTCAAAGAGGTAGATACAGGCGCCCGAGGGGTAGAGGGCAATCTCAAGGATCATTTAAAGCCAGACAATGGCAAGCATCTACACCAAGAGGTGGAGAGGATAGATCACAGCCATTCAGAAAGCAGACACAATGACTTTCCCCTTTGCATGCCAAGCAAAGCTCTAATGGCAGCACCTTTAGGCGGAAAACTGGCATTATTTTCGAAAAATTGGCATATTGTCACAAAAGACAAATGGATCCCGGACATTATAGACAGAGGCTACAGATTCCACTTTCACACCTTTCCAAAAATGCGAGGCATGCCAAACCTGCCACAAAATCAAAGGGCAGAGGCACAAAAACAAATTTCAGCTCTCATGGACATGAAAGCTATTCAAGAGGTACCTGCACAAGAACAGGGTCAAGGTTTTTATTCCAGACTATTCCTGGTACCAAGGAAGGACAAAGATTGGAGACCTATTTTGGACCTATCCATCCTAAACACATATTTACTCGCACCAAAATTCAAGATGCTCACATTACAGCAGCTTCTTCCCATGCTGGGCAAGGAGTCTTGGCTGGTAACATTGGACCTCAAGGAGGCATACCTGCATGTCCCTATCAGACAAGATTGCAGAAGATACCTCAGATTTCTTGCAGGTTCAACCCATTATCAATTCTCTGCATTGCCCTTTGGCTTATCTACTGCACCCAGAGTGTTCACGAAATGCCTGGCATCAGTAATTGCCTTCTGCAGATTTCAAGGGATACAAATATACCCATATTTGGACGACTGCCTGATCCAAGTGGACAGCAAGCACATACTTCTGAAACACCTGGCGTTTGTAATAAAGTTGTTGAACTTTCTGGGATACACAGTCAACAAAAAGAAATCAAAACTAATACCCTCGCAAGCAATAATTTTCCTGGGTGCCAGCTTGAATACAAACACCCAGATGGCCTACCTCACACCAGAGAAACAAGGGCAACTATCTCAATACTTCAGAAAAATGGCAACCTTCACCAGGTTGACTGCAAGGAAAATCCTGCAGGCTCTGGGATTCATGGCATCTTGCATCCTGCTAATCCCATGTGCAAAGCTGCATATGAGGAAACTTGAATGGTACCTAAAAAACTTATGGTCTCAACACAGCCACAGTTTGGAAACAATTATACCACTCATTCCATGTCTCCAAAAGGAATTTCTGTGGTGGGCTCAAGCATGCCAAAGAAACATAGGTCTCCCATTCTGCATGCCTCAAGCAAATCAAATCATCACAACAGACGCCTCGGACTATGCCTGGGGGGCGCACATGACAGATCAGTGCATTCAGGGCAAATGGTCATAAAAAGAAAAACAACTACACATCAATCAAAAGGAAATGCTAGCATTAAAAAATGCTATTATGGCCTTCAAAGACCTACTGCATCCAGGCCAGCTATTGATAAGAACCGACAACACCACAGTGATGTGGTACATAAACAAACAGGGAGGAACCCATTCATATCCCTTGTGCAGGCTAGCCATGTCTCTTTGGAACACGGCTCTGGAATTACAAATCCATCTTCAAGCACAATTCCTGCCAGGCAAGGAAAACACGCTGGCAGACAACCTAAGCAGAAATATGACAGATCCGCACGAATGGAAGTTGCATCCTCAAGTTTTTGTAAAGATAATTCAAGCATGGGGAAGGCCAGACATAGATCTCTTTGCTACCCACAGAAATTACCAATTGAAAAAATTCTGCTCAAGGACCTATCATCCACCGGCCTGGAAAGTGGACACACTGTCTTTCAGTTGGACAACATTGACAGTTTATGCCTTTCCACCTCTTCCTCTGCTGCCCAAAGTTCTATTAAAAGCCAGAGCAGACAGACCGAAGATGATTCTCATTGCTCCAGACTGGCCAAGACAACACTGGTACCCACTCCTGAGGAGCCTGACTCATTCCACACCATGGATCCTGCCTCTAATGCCTCTTCTGTTGACCCAGCACAACTTCAAAATTCTTCAGTCAGCTGAAGACACTCAACCTAGCCGCATGGAGGATTCCTTGATTTCCCAACAGACCCTCCTCTCCAAGGAGGTGCAGGATGTCATTTTGAAGGCCAGAAGGCCTTCTACTAGAAAAGCCTACTCCGCCAAATGGAAACTGTTTTGTGCCTGGAATCAGAAAAAGGGACAGAATCCTGGGATACTGAATTTACCTCAAATATTACAGTACTTAGCTGAGATGCTAAACAGTGGACTTTCATTCTCCTCCATCAAAATCCATGCTTCAGCCATTTCTGCACAATACAACACTGATCCTCCTTTATTCTCTCATCCACTCTTAAGACAGTTCCTCAGAGGGGCTAAGAATATAAAACCCCCAAGGAAGCAACCAGTACCTGCTTGGGACCTCAATTTCATTTTAGAAAAACTGACCCTGCCTCCATTTGAGCCAGCTGCTTCATCAGAACTGCAATATTTGTCATGGAAAACAGCCTTCATTCTGGCTATCACCTCAGCACGCAGGGTTTCGGAACTACAAGCCCTCATGGCTGTGCAACCTTTCATCATTTTCCATCAGGACAGAGTTTCCTTACGAACCAACCCCTTCCTTTATGCCAAAGGTAGAATCCAGTGTAGCCTTGAATCAGGCTATCCACTTACCTACTTTTTATCCTAATCCACAAAACAAAGGGGAGAGACCACTACATTCCTTGGACATTCACAGACTGCTTCGTTATTATTTGGACAGGACAAAGCCATTCAGAAATTCAGAGCAACTCTGTGTCCTATGCTACAGGTGCTCAAGGAAAGGCTATTTCCAAACAGACAATCTCAAAATGGAGAGCCCACTGTATACGCTTTTGTTCTTTTCATGGTAAGGCTGCACCTACAAGCATCAGATCTCACTCCGCAAGGGCCACAGCTACCTCTGCAGCTTTCCTCAGGGGGGTTCCTACCAAGGATATTTTGGAAGCAGCCACTTGGAGTTCTGTACATACTTTCTCCAAACACTATCACCTACCACTGTACTCTAAATCTAGAGCGGGCTTTGCCACAGCAGTCTTGCAGGGCATCCTTGCTCCTCCTAGTTCCACTTAGTGCCTGCCACCCCTTTTTAGCTTTGGGATTCTACCCATCTGTTATGACTGCAGCTGTATGCACGATGAACATAGTACAGTTTTGTACCTACCATAAATGTAGATGTTAAGAGTGCTAATACAGCTGCAGTCCAGGTTTCCCTCCCTCCTTCCCCTCTTGGGACAGGCCTAATGACAAACACCTCCTCATACAACCTGATTGGGGTATTCTTTTATGGTGTATTTGCTTGCAACTACTGTTTTTTGATTGTTAGTTTGCATTATTACATAAATTTATGTTTTGCCTTCCTTCTGGGGGCACCTGACATCTGGGGCAAGAAAAACTGAAGAAAATGGCGTCGGCTGGTTCTTTTATACCCCTGCTGCACTGACGTCAGGGAAGAGGCGACGACAACCGATGCCGGACCTAGACTTTGGAATTCGGCTGACTGAGGACCCGCCTGACGGCAGGATAACCCATCTGTTATGACTGCAGCTGTATTAGCACTCGAACATCTACATTTATGGTAGGTACAAAACTGTACTTTTTGTACCTACCATAAATGTAGATGTTTGAGTGTATACACAGCTGCAGTCCAGGTTACCCTCCCTCCTTTCCCCTCTTACTTGCTGGTACGTACCTATGCCTTCTACCCTTTACTACCTATGGAGAGTATTTGCTGGTAACTGAATGTTGTAGATTGCTTTTCTTATGTATGTTTTATTAGTAATTTGAATTGCCTACTTTTTGGGGGCACCTGACATCTGGGGCAAGAATAACTGAAGAAAATGGCGTCGGCTGCATCTTATATATCCCTGTCGCACTGACGTCAGGGAGGAGGCGACAGCAACCGACGCCAGACCAAGACTTTGGAACTCAGGCCAACTGGGGAACCGCCTGACGGCAGGATAACCCATGTGTAATGACTGCAGCAGTGTATACACTCGAACATCTACATTTATGGTAGGTACAAAACTGCACTTTTCCTGGAAGGGGATGTTTCTGTAGGCATCCCCCCTTCCCTCTTATATAGAAAGTCCTGCTGAAGATTCAGCAGGCCAAGCCAAAAGTCTTGCTGGTGAACCTTCTTTTGGCCAAGGTAGCACTTGTTCCTCCTTCTTTTGTCACTAGCCAAGGGCAATGACCACAAGTTACCAGCAGCAAGGGATCTCTTATCCACCCATTCCTGCAAACTCTGACTAACCCTGTGAGTGATAAACTTTTGATCCCTTTTGTGCACCTTTACTCAGAGGACGTGCTATCTGTCCTGCCGGAGGCCAGGAAAATTAATACCAGAATATCCTACTTATCCAAATGGAAAAGGTTCTCCATTTGGTGTCTTCACACACAACTTATACCCCTTTCAAGCGGATGTACCTCCAGTCTTGTCTTATTTGTGTCAGCTCCTAAAATCTGAACTTTCATACTCCTCAGTGAAAGTCCATTTGTCATGTATCTCAGCCTGCTTACCTCTCAATCCACTATTATTGTCCAGATTAGAGGTGAAGCTTTTTCTCAGAGGAGTCCTTCACATCAGACCACCGAGGAATACCCATCCCTCCTCCTTGAGATTTGAATTTTATTCTGGAAAAACTCACTACTGCAACATTTGAACTTGCAGGATCAGCCAGTTTAAAGATGTGCACTTGGAAAACAGTGCTTCTTGTGGCATTAACTTCAACCAGAAGAGTCTCAGAGCTGCAAGATCTCATGACCAAACCCACCTTACCTAATTTTTCATAAGGATAGGCTCTCTTCGCACAAACCCTTCTTTCATGCCTAAAGTGGTCAGTGAGCTATCCCTTAACCAATGTATTGACAGTGAGAGAGTGCTCCATTCCGTTGATGTTGACAGACAATTCAGATTCTATCTGGATAAAACTAAGGTCATCAGAAAGACTAATCAGTTGGCTCTGGGGAAAGCTGCATCCAAACAAAACAAAACTATCTCTTCATGGATTTCCATGACTATATCTTTCTGCTACTCCTTCCATGTGAAGCAGTTACGCTACACAGTCAGAGCCCACTCAACTAGAGCTGTGGCCTCCTGAGGGGCATTCTTCAATGGGCTAGATGCTCATCGTGGTACACTGCTGCAGTCATTACACTTGGGTTATCCTGTCGTCAGGCAGTCCCGCAGTTGGCCAGAGTTCCAAAGTCTTGGTCCGGCGTCGGTTGCTGTCGCTTCTTCCCTGACGTCAGTGCGCCAGGGGTATACAAGATGCATCCGATGCCATTTCCTTCAGTCTTTCTTGCCACGCGGTGCCTGAAGCAGAAGCAGTTCGCAAGTGCCCATCGGCCGAATCCTGAGATTTTCGAAGTCAAATTTCAGATCCGAAGTCTTCAATAAAGCTAAGTACCCCGTTGGGGAAACTTTTTTCTTGCCTCAGACAGATGTCAGAAAAAGTTAATAATTGTATTTCTTGTGGGAAACAAATACCTCATAAGGACTTCCACTAGGCCCTGATCACGATGTCGGTTTTGTGCTAGATTTAAGCGCACTATAAAAAGATGTTTTGATTTTGCTTTGCACTACTTTGGTCGAAGGTTCAGTTATACTATGCCGTCGGATCAACCGACGACCACAATTCTGAAAAAACGCAAAGACAAGGATAAAGACAGGCATCTGAGGTCCAAAACCAATGACAAAACCTCTTCTAGGCCAGTCGCCGGTTCGTCGGTTCTCAGTGAGGCGCTTTCGCAGCCCCTGACACCCGCTACCTCAGAGCCACAGGCTGCCTCCGACTCCCACGTGGCGAGACAACTAGGCCTCTGGAAACTCAAGGTATTGGGCCTACAGAAACTAATCCCTCAGATGGGTCAGGAGCCGCTGAGCAGGCATCGGCTTCTGAGGGTGTTTTCCGACCTTCACAACTTACCATTAAAGCAACAGCCAAGACAAAAGTAACATTAAAGACAAAGAAGCAAGTACAACATTCTCCTGGCAGTCCTCCATGCCTAAGAAACAGATGCTTAAAATGGCCGAAGACCATCTAATCAGGGGTTCCCATCCCCCTCCTGAGAAAAGGCCTAGGCAGGATACAGACTATGATTCCTCTGATCAGGTTTCCATTTCCTCTGATTCCTCTTCAGACCAGGGATACTCTCTACCCCCCTATGAGGACTCTGATGCTGAAGAATATATCCCTTCAGCCTCTCCTCCTGAGGATTATTCTTTTGGGGAAACTTTACATACCATGAGGGAGCATTTCCATTGGGAAAGTCAGTATTATTCAGAATCCAAGAAAAGGCTCAGGGATTTCCTTTTATTGCCTCAGCACAGGCCCCTGGCTATTCTGCCTGTGCTTGATATTGTGGATGATGTGTTCTCTGAATCCAGCTTTTCTTTGTCCCCTGCACCAGCCAAGCCAGATAGGTATTATAGAGTCCCTGACTCTCACAAGTGTCTTTATAAAAACCCTTCTGCTGATCCAGAAACTATTTCCCAGGGTCTGAAAGGTGTTAAGGCTTCCATTGCAAAAAATCCAGTACCCTCTAACAGATTCCAGAGCTTTGGATAGATGGGGGAAGAAAGTTTACACTTCTGCAACTGTAGCAGAAAGGGCTTTAAATAGCCAGTTTCACATGCTTAAGTACCAACAATATTTAATGGCTCAGTTAAAACAGAAAATGCTTGCAAGCTCAGAAGCTCCTGACTGTAAAGAAATGCAGGATTTATTGCATGCAGTTGAACAGGTGGGAAAACGTACTCTGCAATGTGGTTTTGATTCTTTAGAGGCCTCTTGTAGAGCCTTAGTTACAGGTTCTGTGATTCGAAGACATGCTTGGTTAAAAGAACAGAGTTTACCTGATCATGTTAAGGCAAAATTATTGGATGCTCCTTTACAGCATGTTACCTTGTTTGGTGTTAAGGCAGAAGAAGTGTTAAAGAAAATGGAGGATAAAGCTAAATCTATGCAAACAGTCCAGGATTTCTTACAGGTACAGCCACCTCGATTTAGCAGAAATTGGCCAACAAAGAATTGGTCCTTTCCAGTGTCAGACAGGCCACAAAGAGGCAGATACAGATGCCCGAGAGGCAGATCTCAACCCCAAGGCTCTAACAGACAACGACAGTGGGGCACCTCAACCCCAAAAGGAGGTGAGGACAAGTCTCAACCTTACAGGAAACAGTCCCAATGACTTCCCCCTTCATACGCCAAGCACTTCCCTTTTGACAGCCCCCTTAGGGGGAAAATTAGCACTTTTTTCTCAAAACTGGCAGACAATCACCCAAGACATATGGGTTCTGAATATTGTGTCTCAAGGTTACAGGTTCCACTTTCATACTTTACCAAGGCTAAAAGGAATGCCAGACCTGCCACAGAATCAATGGGCAGAGGCACAAAATCAAATTTCAGCCCTCATGGACATGAGCTATTCAAAATGTACCACAACAGGAACAAGGACAAGGATTTTACTCAAGACTCTTCCTGGTCCACAGAAAGGACAAGGCCTGGAGGCCCATACTAGACCTTTCAATCCTAAATACTTACCTGGATATTCCGAAATTCAAAATGTTGACATTACAGCAGCTTCTACCCATGCTGGGCAAGAAGGCTTGGCTTGTTACTCTGAACCTCAAAGAGGCATACCTGCATGTCCCTATCGGACAAAATTGCAGAAGATACCTGAGATTCAAAGCTGGTATAATGCACTACCAATTCTCTGCACTGCCATTTGGCTTATCTACTGCGCCCAGGTTCTTTACAAAGTGCCTGGCACCAGTAATTGCATTTTGCAGACAGAAAGGAATTCAAATATATCCATACCTGGACGACTACCTCATTCAAGCAGAGACAAAGGACATTCTTCTACAGCATCTGGCGTTTTTAAAAAGGTTGCTAATTTCTCTAGGGTTCACAGTAAACGAAAAGAAGTCAAAACTAGTGCCCTCACAACAGGTTATATTCCTGGGTGCCAGCTTAAATACAACGGCCCAGATGGCTTATCTCACGCCAGACAAATTCAATTAAATCAATATTTTCAGTTACTGGCAAAAGAAAGTCCCATCTCCCTGCAAGAAAAATTCTGCAGGCCCTGGGATTCATGGCATCCTGCACACTACTAATACCATATGCCAGACTGCATATGAGGAAATTACAATGGTACCTAAAAAGTGTTTGGACTCAACACTCTCACAGTTTAGAAGCAGTAATACCAATGATTCCCTGCCTACAACAGGAGTTTCGATGGTGGGCACAGGCATGTCACCTAAACAAGGGTCAGCATTTTACCCTACCCACAGCCAGGCAGACTCTAACAACAGATGCTTTGGATTACGCCTGGGGAGCACACATGGCAGGAAAATGCATTCAGGGCAAGTGGACCACAGACCAGATGCATCTTCACATCAATCAAAAAGAGATGTTGGCTGTTCAAAATGCCCTAACAGCTTTCAAGGACCTTCTGCATCCAGGACAATTACTATTAAAGACAGGCAGCACCACAGTAATGTGGTACGTAAACAAGCAAGGGGGCACTGATTCTTTTCCCTTATGCAGGCAAGCCATGACTTTGTGGAACACAGTTCTAATGTATCAAGTTCACCTGCAAGCACAATTCCTGCCAGGAAAGACAAATACTCTGGCAGACTATCTAAGCAGAAATATCATGGACCCTCGCGAATGGAAATTGAATCCACAAATCTTCAGCATGGTAACGCAAAAATGGGGATGCCCAGACATAGATCTTTTTGCCTCCCCACTGAATTGCCAACTACAAAAATTCTGCACAAGGACTTATCACACACAAGCATGGAAAGTGGATGCTCTCTCGTTCAGCTGGAAAAGCCTAAAAGTTTATGCCTTCCCACCACTGCCTCTCCTTTCAAAGGTACTCCTAAAAACCAGACAAGAAAAACCACAGATGATCCTGATTGCTCCAGAATGGCCATGCCAGCACTGGTACCCAATCTTGAAGAACTTAGCTCAAGGCCCACCATGGATTTTGCCTCAAATTCCACACCTTCTGACTCAACAAAACAATCCGATCCTGTACGGTCAGCTCAAAACCCTAAACCTAGCTGCATGGCAGATTCATTAGTCAAACAGGCAACACCTCTCTCTAAAGCTGTTATGTATGTCATTTTGGAGGCCTAGCACCAGGAAACCTTACTCAGAAAAAATGGAATAGATTCTGCGCCTGGAACCAGGTTCAAAGCCTTGACCCTCTTGTCCCAAACATTCCTCAGATTTTACAATACTTAACTGAGATGCTGGACAAAGGGCTATCCTTCTCATAAATTAAGATCCACACCTCTGCCATTTCAGCACATTACAACACGGATCCTCCTTTATTCTCTCATCCCTTGCTAAAGCAGTACCTAGGAGGGGCTAAAAACATAAGGCCGCCCCGGAGAGCACCAACACCAATTTGGGACCTCAATTTCATTTTGGAAAAACTGACCCTGCCACCTTTTGAGCCAGCCAGTACAGCCAATCTAAAATTTTTATCATGGAAAACAGCTCTGCTCCTGGCAGTAACTTAAGCACGAAGAGTCTCAGAGCTACAGGCTTTAATGGCAGTGGAACCTTTTTATAATTTTTCATCAGGACAGGGTTTCTTTAAGGACAAACCCTACCTTTATGCCAAAGGTGGTATCTAGTGTGGCTCTTAACCAATCCATCCATTTGCCAACTTTTTATCCAAACCCCCAGAATAAAGGGGAGAAACTTATGCACTCTTTGGACATACACAGGCAGCTACGCTTCTACTTGGACAAAACAAAAGCTTTCAGGAAAAGTGAGCAACTGTTTGTAGCATATGCTGCAGGATCACAGGGCAAGGCTATCTCAAAGCAGACTATATCCAAATGGATAGGACACTGTATTCGTTACTGCTACACACAGCATGGAAAATCAGTCCCTAATAACATTAGGCCACATTTCACCAG
Organism: Protopterus annectens; assembly: GCF_019279795.1. Lineage (NCBI taxonomy): Eukaryota > Metazoa > Chordata > Ceratodontiformes > Protopteridae > Protopterus > Protopterus annectens. The sequence continues at coordinate 414,271,911 of NC_056747.1, read as the reverse complement.
GGCAACAGCCACTTCAACAGCCTTTCTCAGAGGAGTACCTACCAAGGAAATTTTGGAGGCTGCAACTTGGAGTTCAGTGCACACCTTTACCAAGCATTACCACTTGCCTCTCTACTCCAAATCCAGAGCCGGATTTGCCACTGCAGTTCTGCAGGGCCTCATAGCCAATCCTAACTCTTTATAGACCAGCCACCCAACCTTAGCTTTGAGATTCTACCCAAGTGTAATGACTGCAGCAGTGTAACACGATGAACATAGTATAGTTTTGTACCTACCATAAATGTAGATGTTTGACTGTTCACACTGCTGCAGTCCAGGATGTCCTTCAAGAATGCAACTGCAGTCATAACATGTGGGTTGTCCTGCCTCGGGCAGCCCTCGGTCGGCCGGATTCCAAAGTCTGGGTCCGACGTCGGCTGATGTCGCATTTCTCTCCGACGTCAGAGCGGCTGGAGTACATAAGCATCAGCCGACGCCATTTTCTTCAGTCTTTCTTGCCGCGCGGTGCCCGAAGCAGAAGCAGTTCACAAGTGCTGGTCGGTCAGCTCCTGTATTCTACGATACCGAAGTCATCAAAAAAGCTAAGTACCCTGTTGGGGACCTTTTCTTGCCTCAGCCGATGTCAGAAATTACTGAAAAAGTTAACAATTGTCTTTCTTGTGGTAAACAAATACCTCATAAGGATTTCCACTCTTACTGCCTCCCTTGCCTGGGCCCAGACCACGACGTCTCGGCCTGTGTAGCCTGTGCTCGCTTCAACAAGCGCACTCTCAGGTGCCGGGCGGAGTTCGCTGAAGATTTTTTTGGTGATATTTTTGCTTACACCATGCCGTCTGATCTTCCGACATCGCAAACTCCCAAAAAGCGAAAAGACCGGGACCAACATCCTCGGCCTGCGTCTACCACCGACTCCACGCCAAAACCTAGCGCGAGTGCTCCGGTTCCCTCTGAGACGGTCTCTCCACCGCTCCGAACCGAAGACACCGCATTACCGACGACTCCGATTCCAGACATTACTCCGCCAGTTATAGATTTTCCTCCGGATACTGAAACCGACGAAATGCCCAAGACCATTGCTGTAGACAAGGTCACTCCTGCACGTGGAGCTGCCAGGCCCCCTATGGCCATGTCTATTAAGGCCTACACTAGGGCTAAGGCAGCCAGCAAAACAAAGCATATTACTTCTAAATCCTTACCTCAGCCGACTCCAGAGACACAAATTATGTCCATGGCTGCTGATTTGATTTCCATGATTAGAGGTTCACAGGCCCATCCTGAGAGAGGATCCCAGCCTCCTCCTGATAAAGGCCCCGGGTTGAACCCTCTGATCCTACTCCTTCAGATGATGATTCTGAGGGCTGTGTCCACTCAGATAGCCAGGAAGAGCTCTTCCAGACCTATGAGGACTCGGATGCAGAAGATTCCATCCCCTCGGCCTCCCCTCCTGAGGATATTTCTTTTGGGGAAGTTCTGCACACCATGAGGGAACATTTCAAGTGGCAAGGTCAGGAATATTCTGATTCTAGGAAACGCCTTAGGACTTTCCTTAAGAAGCCTCAGCACAGGCCCTTAGCTATTCCTCCTGTACTTGATGTTCTGGATGATTTGTATTCTGACTCTAGTGCTACCCCTGATGTCCTTCAAGGATGCATCTGCAGTCATAACAAATGGGTTGTCCTGTCGTCAGGCAGCCCTTCGGTCGGCCGGATTCCAAAGTCTGGGTCTGGCCTCGGCTGGTGTCGCACTTCACCCGACGTCATCTCTGCTGGTCTTCGGGTATAAAGGCATCAGCCGACGCCATTTTCCTCAGTCTTTCTTGCGGCGGGGGGCGCAAAGCAGAAGCTGTTCGCAAGTGCCGGTCGGTCAGATCCAGAGATTACTACTACCGAATACTACTTGAAGACTTCTAAAAGCTAAGTACCCGTTGGGGACTCTTTCTTGCCTCAGCCGATGTCAGAAAAAGTAAATAACTGTTTCACTTGTGGGAAACAAATACCTCATAAAGATTTCCACTCTTACTGCTTACCTTGTTTAGGCCCAGACCACAACGTAGCAGCCTGTTTAGCCTGTGCTTCCTTCAACCGACGAACGCTTAGGCGTCGGTCGGAGTTCGCTGAACAGTTTTTCGGCTCAGACTTTGCGTACATTATGCCGTCGGATCCTCCGACGTCTCAAATTGTTAAAAAATGCAAAGAAAAAGACCGACACTCGCGGTCCGCGGTTTCGGCCGAAACCACGGTTAAGCAAACCGCGAGTGTCTCGGTTTCGGCCGAAACCGAGCAAACGGGTCAATCTTCAGCCAAATCCATGACTACTTCCGAGGCCCCTGCTACCCTTGTTGAATCGGCCTCTGAAGTTTTGCCTACTACTGTGGTTCCTTTAGAATTATCGGACACCATTCCTTTGGATGTCTCTACCCCAGCACGTGGTGCTGCTAGGCCTCCTGCAGCCATGTCTATTAAGGCCTTTGCCAGGGCTAAAGCAGCCAAAACTGCTAAATCAGTGCCTGTTAAGCCCCCCTCACACAGGCCCATTTCCAGTACTCAAATGCTTACTCTGGCAGAGGATCTCATCTCTTTAATAAGGGGATCCCAATCTCACCCAGACAGGGCCTCTCAGCCTCCTGAAAAGAGACCCAGAGCAGAGCCCCCAGAACCAGTGTCCTCAGATGATTCTTCTAATGATTCAGACATTACAGACCAACCAGAGGCTCCTTTGTCTACTTATGAAGATTCCGATGCTGAGGAATCTATTCCATCTGCCTCTCCACCAGAGGAATTTTCCTTTGGAGAAACATTGCATGCCATGAGAGAGCAATTCCAATGGCAGGGACAAGATTTCACAGATTCAAGAAAAAGGCTTAGGACCTTTCTACACTTACCACAACATAGGCCCTTAGCTATACCTCCAGTTCTTCCTGTTGTGGATGATGCATTTAATGATGTTTGCACTGCTCCTGATACTTTACCTCCAGCCCCTGCCAAACCCGATAGGTTTTACAGGGTACCGGACACTCATCACCACCTGTACAAGGCCCCACTCGCAGACCCTGAGACTATCTCCCAGGGGCCTAAGGCAGTAGCTTCAACCTCAGCAAAGAACCCTCTCCCTTCTGAAAGGGAATCCAGGTCCTTCGAGAGATGGGGTAAGAAAGTTTACACCTCTGCTACCCTCTCAGCTAGAGCTTTGAACTGCCAGTTTCATATGATCCAATACCAAGAGTTTATGCTTGATCAGTTAACTAAGAAACTGTCCTCTGATGATTCCTTAGATAAGAAATATGTTCTAGAAATGGTGAATAACATTCAGCAGGTTAGTAACCATTCTTTAAAATGTGGTTATGATGCACTGGAGGCTTCATTTAGATCAGCCACGACTGGCACAGTTATAAGAAGGCATGCATGGTTGAAAGAACAGGTCTTGCCGGATCATGTTAAAGCAAAGCTGTTAGATGCTCCTATGGATAAGGCCAGTCTATTTGGTTCTCCTGCCCAGCAAGTAATGAAGAAAATGGAAGAGAAGGCAAAATCTGTACAAACAGTTAAAGATTTCTTAAAGGTTCAGCCCCCAAGGTTTAGCAGGAACTGGCCTTCCAAAAACTGGTCCTTTCCAGACTCCTCTAAATCTCAGAGAGGCAGGAATAGATGATCCAGAGGCAGAAATCAATCCAGAGGAGGTGCCTACAGAGGACGCCAGTGGCAAGGCAACAACCACCGAGGCACAGACACAACCACTGCCACTGTACCAGGACAATCACAGTGACTTGGCTCTGACACCGCCTACCAGGGAACAGATAGCAGCACCCTTAGACGGAAAGTTAGCCTTATTTTCAAAAAATTGGCACTATATCACAAAAGACAAGTGGATTCTACAGACTATAGACCAAGGCTACAGGTTTCATTTCCACACCTTACCAGTAAAAAGAGGAATGCCAAACCTACCTCCAAATCAGAAAACAGAAGCTCTAAAACAGATAGCTCAATTAACAGAAATGAGAGCTGTGGAAAGAGTACCACCAACAGAGCAGGGCAAAGGATTCTACTCCAGACTCTTCCTAGTACCAAGAAAAGAGAAAAGTTGGAGACCTATTCTAGACCTGTCCACCTTAAACACATTCATCATTGTTCCAAAATTCAAAATGCTGACCTTGCAGCAACTTCTTCCCATGCTGGGCAAGGAGTGTTGGCTGGTAACTCTAGATCTCAAGGAGGCATACCTGCACGTCCCCATACGACCAAATTGCAGAAGATACCTCAGATTTCTTGCAGGATCAGAGCATTATCAATTCTCAGCATTGCCCTTTGGCTTATCTACTGCGCCCAGAGTATTCACAAAATGCCTGGCATCAGTAATCGCTCATTGCAGGCTACAGGGAATCCAAATTTATCCTTACCTGGATGACTGCCTGATACAAGCGGACAACAAAAGCAAGTTGACAAAAGACTTACAAAGAGTCATTTGCTTACTAGAAGCCCTGGGATACACAGTCAATTTAAAAAAAAAAAAATCAAGACTAATACCATCCCAAACAAGAACGTTCTTGGGTGCAGAATTGGACACAGTAAAGCAGATGGCATTCCTAACTGCAGAAAAACAAGAACAACTCCCTCTTTACTTCTTGGCATTAACAAAGCAGAACAAACTAACAGCAAGGAAAGTACTGCAGGCCTTGGGCTTCATGGCATCATGCATAATCCTGGTCCCCCATGCCAGACTGCGTATGAGAAAACTTCAGTGGTACCTAAAGAATTTATGGTCTCAACACAGGCACAGCTTAGAAACTGAAATTCCACTAATCCCATGCCTGAAACAAGAGTTCCTATGGTGGGCTCAAGCGTGCCAGTCAAACCCAGGCTTGCCCTTCCAAAACTTACAAGCAAGCCAAACCATCACAACGGACGCCTCAGACCTAGGTTGGGGGGCCCACATGCTGGACAAATGCATACAAGGATTATGGACCCCAGATCAACTGCACCTGCACATAAATCAAAAGAAATGCTCGCAGTAAAATTAGCAATCCAGAATTTCAAACCATTCCTCAAAGAAGGCCATTTGATGATAAGGACAGACAACACCACAGTCATGTGGTACATCAACAAACAGGGAGGCACTCATTCATACCCCTATGCAGAATGACTCTGGACCTATGGAATATGGCTCTGAGCTACAACATTCAGTTACAGGCAATATTTGTACCGGGGAAAGAAAACATCCTAGCAGACATGTTAAGCAGAACAACCTCGGATGCTCACGAATGGATGCTACACCCGGACATCTTCAAGGCCATCACACAGAAATGGGGAATGCCACAAATAGACCTATTCGCATCCCCACTCAATCACCACCTCAAGAAATTCTGCACAAGGACATACCACCCACTTGCATGGAAGGTGGACTCTCTATCCTTCAGTTGGAAAGGCCTGACAGCATATGCATTCCCACCTCTTCCCTTGATGCACAAGGTACTACTGAAAATCAAAGAGGAGCATCCAAGGATAATTCTGATAGCTCCAAATTGGCCAAGACAACACTGGTATCCATTGCTGAGGAGCATGTCTCGGAACAGAGCGTGGACAACTACCCCTGATGCCTTTGATGTTAACTCAGAACAACTACAACATCATGCATCCAAATCTACAAACTCTACAACTAACTGCCTGGAACATTACATAACAGCAACTAACCCACATTTATCCCAAAGGGTTAAAGACATTATCCTGGAGGCCCGCAGACCTTCGACTAGAAGGAACTATGCAGGGAAATGGAAAAGGTTTGTCATTTGGAGCACTGAAAGAGGAAAAGATGTGTCAAAGGTAGATGTTGCCAACATCCTGGAGTACTTGGCAGAGCTTCTCCATACAGGCCTGTCCTATTCCTCCATCAAGATACATGCATCAGCTATTTCTGCAGAATACAGCTTGATCCCCTGTCTTCTCACATCCTCTACTCAGGCAGTTCCTCAGAGGAATCAAGAATGTAAAACCTCCTAGGAAACCACCATTACCAGCATGGGACTTGAACTTTGTGCTAGAAAAACTGACACTCCTCCATTCGAACCAGCAGCAACAGCAGATCTTCAGCACCTATCCTGGAAAACTGCTTTCCTACTGGCAATTACCTCAGCAAGAAGGGTTTGAACTACAGGCCTTAATGGCAGTACAACCCTTCCTAATCTTCCATCAAGATAGAGTATCCATGAGAACTAATCCTACATTTATGCCTAAGGTGGTATCCAGAGTGTCTCTAAACCAAGCAATCCACCTACCTACCTTCTTTCCCAATCCACAGAACAGGGGAAAGACTGCTGCATACCTTGGATGTACATAGACAGTTACGCTACTACCTGGACAGAACCAAGGGCAATAGAAAATCTGACCAGCTTCTAGTAGCCTATGCAACAGGAAGGAAGGAAAAGCAATCTCCAAACAGACAATCTCCAAGTGGATAGGAAATTGCATAAGATTCTGTTACTCCTACCATGGAAAGCCAATTCCACAGAACATAAGACCTCACTCTACAAGGGCTACAGCCACTACCACAGCTTTCTTGAGGAGTGGCTACCAAGGACATTATTGAGGCGGCTACTTGGACCTCCGTGCATACATTTGCCAAGCATTATAACTTACCTCTATACTCTAGATCCCGAGCAGGGTTTGCCACTGCTGTACTGCAAGGGATCCTAACTACACCATAATTCTATTTCCTCCTCCCTAGTTTGGCTATGGTATTCTACCCATTTGTTATGACTGCAGATGCATCCTTGAAGGACATAGTACAGTTTTGTACCTACCATAAATGTAGATGTCCGAACAGGATAGCATCTGCAGTCAGGATTACCCACCCTCCTTCCCCTCTGTGGTACTCCTAGGGTATTTACCCTCCTAATAGCTAGCTGGGGGGGTATCTCTTATGGTGTATTTGTTTGTATATATGTACATACATGCTTATTTTATGTGTTTGCCTTCTATTTTTTTGGAAACATTGGCATTCATCCAAAATTTAGCTCTCCAAGAGGGCAACTGGCATCTGGGGCAAGAAACACTGAGGAAAATGGCGTCGGCTGATGCCTTTATACCCGAAGACCAGCAGAGATGACGTCGGGTGAAGTGCGACACCAGCCGAGGCCAGACCCAGACTTTGGAATCCGGCCGACCGAAGGGCTGCCTGACGACAGGACAACCCATTTGTTATGACTGCAGATGCTATCCTGTTCGGACATCTACATTTATGGTAGGTACAAAACTGTACTATTCTCTTCCTCCTGCTCCAGCCAAGCCAGACAGATATTACAGGGTCCCAGAAACTCATTCTCATTTATTCAGGGCCCATTCTGCTGATTTGGAAACTATTTCACAGGGGCCTAAAGGAGTTTCAGCCTCCACCTCAAAAAATCCTTTGCCCTCCAACAGGGAAGCTAGGTCTTTAGAGAGATGGGGCAAAAAGGTTTACACATCCACTACCTTATCTATGAGAGCTTTAAATTGCCTTTTTCATATGTTACAATATCAGGATTATCTGTTAGAAGATTTACAAAAAACATTAGCCACTCCTAATCCTTTAGACAGGAAGACTTTGCAGGAAGCTGTACATAATTCTCAGCAAGTAAGCAATCACTTCCTGCAGTGTGGATATGATTCACTGGAAGCTTCATGTAGGGCAGCTATGACAGGGGCAGTCATTCGTAGACATGCTTGGTTAAAAGGTCAACCTCTACCAGATCATGTAAAAGCAAAACTTCTGGATGCACCTTTGGAAAAGAACAAGCTTTTTGGTGCAAATGCTAAGTATGTGTTAAAGACCATCGAAGAAAAAGCAAAATCAGTTGAGACTGTGAAAGATTTCCTCCAGGTTCAACCCCCCAGATTCAGTAGGAATTGGCCTTCAAAAAACTGGTCCTTTCCTAATCCAGAAAAGTTTCAAAGGGGTAAGAACAGACGTGGCAGAGGAAGAGGCCAATACAGAGGCCTTACAGGGGCGACAATGGCAGCCAGGAAACCAAAGAAGTGGCAGGGGTTTCACCTGCCCCACAACCACAATCTCAATGACTTTGCGTCTACTACCTACCAGGGAACAACTAGAAGCTCCCTTGGGCGGAAATTATCTCTGTTTGCAGAAAACTGGCACAGACTGACAAAAGACAAATGGATTTTGGACATTATAGACCGAGGGTACAGGTTTCATTTTCATACCTTACCAAGAAAACAAGGCATGCCAAACCTACCACAAAATCAGAGGGCAGAGGCTATCAAGCAAATCACTCTGCTGACTCGAATGAAAGCAATAGAAAGAGTTCCACAACAAGAACAAGACCAGGGGTTTTACTCAAGACTGTTCCTTGTTCCAAGAAAAGAATCTCAATGGAGACCAATACTGGACTTGTCCACATTAAACACATTTCTCATAGTACCAAAATTCAAAATGCTGACTCTACAGCAACTCCTTCCCATGCTGGGCAAGAGGTCGTGGCTGATTACTCTGGACCTCAAGGAGGCATACCTGCAAGTCCCTATCAGACACAGCTGCAGAAGATACCTCAGATTTCTTGCAGGGGCCAGAGCATTATCAATTCTCAGCATTGCCATTTGGCTTATCTACTGCGCCCAGAGTATTTACAAAATGCCTGGCTTCAGTAATTGCTCATTGCAGGCTCCAGGGTATACAAATTTACCCGTACCTGGACGACTGCCTCATACAAGCGGACGACAAATTGATGTTGACAAAAAACCTGGATTATGTCATACGATTACTTCAAGCTCTGGGATACACAGTCAACTTCCAAAAGTCAAGACTGCAGCCATCCCAGCAAATAATCTTCTTAGGAGCCAAACTAGACACAGCCTCTCAGATGGCTTACCTGACAGAAGACAAGCAAGAGAAGTTAATTCATTACTTCAAAGGTTTAGCAAAACTCACCCAGATGACTGCATGGAGATTCCTACAGGCCCTGGGTTACATGGCATCATGCATTCTCCTGGTTCCATTAGCAAGATTACACATGAGAAAGCTTCAATGGTACCTAAAAAGCATTTGGTCTCAACACAGCAACAACTTGGAGACAATCATACCACTCTTTCCATGCCTACAAAAGGAATTCCTATGGTGGGCCTCGGTGAGCCAGGCAAACACAGGTATGTCATTCAAAAAAACACAGATAACACAGACTATGACTACAGACGCCTCAGACCTTGGATGGGGGGGCGCACATGGAAGGCAGGTGTATACAAGGACAATGGTCTCCAAAGGAAACACATCTGCATATAAACCAAAAGGAAATGCTGGCAGTAATGCATGCCATCGAGTCCTTTCAACACCAACTCCAGCAAGGCCATTTAATGATACGGACAGACAACACCACTGTGATGTGGTACATAAACAAGCAGGGGGGCACCCACTCTTACCCCTTTGCAGACTGACAATGCAGCTTTGGGAGAAATCACTGAGCCTAAACATCCAGTTACAATCCCAGTTTGTTCCAGGAAAAGACAATGTGTTGGCGGACAGCCTAATCAGGAATTTCACAGATCCACACGAGTGGAGGTTACATCCGAAGGCCTTCAGACAACTCACTTCGACATGGGGCAAGCCAGAAGTGGACCTATTTGCCTCTCACCTCAACCATCTTCTACCAAAATTTTGCACAAGGACATTCCATCCAAAAGCTTGGAAAATAGATGCCCTCTCATTCAACTGGAACTCCCTAGCAATCTATGCATTCCCACCTCTGCCACTGATGACCTCAGTATTACTAAAGATCAAAGCAGAGAAGCCCAAGGGAATCATAATAGCTCCGGACTGGCCAAGAGAACACTGGTACCCACTACTATGGAGCATATGTCACACCAGGAGGTGGGCCCTCCCCCAGTGGCCTCTACTTTTGACTCAACACAATTTTGAAACACTGCATCCAAATCTTCAGACACTGCAGCTAACAGCCTGGGAGATCCCATAAATAACTTCAGCTTATCCCTCTCCAAGGAAGTTCAGCGGATACTAACAGAGGCTCGAAGACCACCCACCAGAAAGGTCTACTTAGCAAAGTGGAAAAGATTCAGCAATTGGAATACCAGCAAGGGACATGATACATCATTATTGAACATCCCACTCATCTTGGAATATTTGGCAGATATGTTAAAGAACGGCCTCTCATATTCTTCCATAAAGATACATGCATCTGCTATTTCAGCTAGATACAACACTGATCCTCCTGTTTTTTCTCACCCCTTACTATGCAATTCCTCAGGGGAATCAAGAACATTAAGCCACCAAGAAAGGCCCCATTTCCAGCCTGGGACCTTAATTTTGTCTTAGAAAAACTGACTCTACCTCCATTTGAGCCAGCAGCTTCAGTTGACTTGCAATTTCTCTCATGGAAGACAGCTTTCCTGTTGGCAATTACCTCAGCAAGAAGGGTTTCGGAGCTACAGGCCCTAATGGCAATACCACCCTTTATTATTTTTCATAGAGACAGGGTTTCATTAAGGACCAACCCTACTTTTATGCCAAAGGTGGTATCTAGGGTTTCTTTAAGTCAAGCCATTCATCTGCCTGCTTTCTTCCCCAATCCTGAGAATAAGGGGGAAAGACTGTTGCATACCTTGGACATTCACAGACAACTTCGATACTACCGGGACAGAACCAAGGCCAGTAGGAAGTCTGAACAACTTTTTGTAGCTTATGCCCCTGCAGTCCAAGGAAAAGCAATTTCAAAACAGGCTATTTCTAAATGGATTGGACATTGCATCAATTCAGTTATTCCTTTCATGGAAAGACTGTTCCAGCTAATGTCAGACCACATTCCACCAGAGCTACAGCCACCTCTACAGCATTCTTAAGAGGGGTGCCTACCAAGAACGTTCTAGAAGCTGCTACATGGAGCTCCGTGCATACATTCTCCAAACACTACAATCTCCCTCTATACTCCAGATCCAGAGCAGGCTTTGCTTCGGCAGTCCTGCAGGGTTTGATTGACACACCATCCTTTTCCTAGAGCATTCCTCCTCCCCCAGCTAAGCTATGGTATTCTACCCATATGATGTCCTTCAAGGATGCATCTGCAGTCATAACAAATGGGTTGTCCTGTCATCAGGCAGCCCTTCGGTCGGCCGGATTCCAAAGTCTGGGTCCGGCTTCGGCTGATGTCGCACTTCACCCGACGTCATCTCTGCTGGTCTTCGGGTATAAAGGCATCAGCCGACGCCATTTTCCTCAGTCTTTCTTGCGCGTGGCGAAGCAGAAGCTGTTCGCAAGTGCCGGTCGGTCAGATCCAGAGATTCCTACTACCGAATACTACTTCGAAGACTTCTAAAAAGCTAAGTACCCGTGGGGACTCTTTCTTGCCTCAGCCGATGTCAGAAAAAGTAAATAACTGTTTAACTTGTGGGAAACAAATACCTCATAAAGATTTCCACTCTTACTGCCTACCTTGTTTAGGCCCAGACCACGACGTAGCTGCCTGTTTAGCATGTGCTTCCTTCAACCGACGGCTTAGGCGTCGGAGTTTGCTGAACAGTTTTTCGGCTCAGATTTTGCGTACATTATGCCGTTGGATCCTCCGACTACCCAAATAGTTAAAAAACGCAAAGAAAAAGACCGACACTCGCGGTCCGCGGTTTCGGCCGAAACCACGGTTAAGCAAGCCGCGAGTGTCTCGGTATCAGCCGAAACCGAGAAAACCGGTCAATCCTCAGCCGAATCCATGACTAATACTGAGGCTCCTGCTACCTTAGTTGAATCTGCCTCTGAAGTTTTGCCTACTACTGTGGTTTCTAGTGACTTATCTGACACCATCCCTTTGGATGTTTCTACCTCAGCACGTGGTGCTGCTAGGCCTCCTGCAGCCATGTCTATAAAGGCCTTTGCCAGGGCCAAAGCAGCCAAAACTGTTAAATCAGTGCCTGTTAAGGCCCCCTCACACAGGCACACTTCTAGTTCTCAAATATTTACTCTGGCAGAGGATTTAATCTCCTTAATTAGGGGATCCCAATCTCATCCAGACAGGGCCTCTCAGCCCCCGGAAAAGAGACCTAGGGCAGAGCCCCCCCAGCCAGAGTCCTCTGATGATTCTTCGGATGACTCAGATATTACAGATCAGCCAGAGGCTCCTTTTTCTACTTATGAAGATTCCGATGCTGATGAATCCATTCCATCTGCCTCTCCACCAGAGGAATTTTCCTTTGGGGAAACCTTACATGCCATGAGAGAACAATTCCAATGGCAGGGACAAGATTTCTCAGATTCAAGAAAAAGGCTTAGGACCTTTCTGCACTTACCACAACATAGACCCTTAGCTATACCTCCAGTTTTGCCTGTTGTGGATGATGCATTTAATGATGTTTGCACTGCACCTGATTCTTTACCCCCAGCCCCTGCCAAACCAGACAGATTTTACAGGGTGCCACACACTCATCACCACCTTTTCAAGGCCCCACTTGCAGATCCTGAGACTATTTCCCAGGGGCCTAAGGCAGTAGCTTCTACCTCAGCAAAAAACCCTCTCCCTTCTGAAAGGGAATCCAGGTCCTTAGAGAGATGGGGCAAAAAAGTTTACACCTCTGCTACTCTCTCAGCTAGAGCTTTAAACTGTCAGTTTCACATGATCCAATACCAAGAGTTTATGCTTGATCAGTTAACTAAGAAACTGTCCTCTGATGAATCCTTAGATAAGAAATATGTTTTAGAAATGGTGAATAACATACAGCAGGTTAGTAACCACTCTTTAAAATGTGGCTATGATGCACTGGAGGCTTCATTTAGATCAGCCATGACTGGCACAGTGATTAGAAGGCATGCATGGTTGAAAGAGCAGGTCCTGCCGGATCATGTTAAAGTGAAGCTGTTAGATGCTCCTATGGATAAGGACAGTCTATTTGGTACCTCTGCTCAGCAAGTAATGAAGAAAATGGAAGAGAAGGCAAAATCTGTACAAACAGTTATGGATTTCTTACAGGTTCAGCCCCCAAGGTTTAGCAGGAACTGGCCTGCCAAAAATTGGTCCTTTCCAGATTCCTCAAAATCTCAAAGAGGCAGGAATAGACGCTCTAGAGGCAGAAATCAACCCAGAGGAGGTGCCTATAGAGGACGCCAGTGGCAAGGCAATAACCAGCGAGGCACGGACACAACCACTGCCACTGCAACAGGACAATCACAGTGACTTGGCTCTGACACCGCCTACCAGGGAGCAAATAGCAGCACCTTTAGGCGGAAAGTTAGCCTTATTTTCAAAAAATTGGCACTATATCACAAAAGACAAGTGGATTTTACAAACCATAGACCAAGGCTACAGATTCCACTTCCACACCTTACCAGTAAAAAGAGGAATGCCAAACCTACCTCCAACTCAAAAAACAGAAGCTCTAAAGCAGGTAGCTCAACTAACAAAGATGAGAGCTGTGGAAAGAGTACCAATAACACAACAGGGCAAAGGATTCTACTCCAGACTCTTTCTAGTTCCAAGAAAAGAGAAAAGTTGGAGACCTATTCTCGACCTGTCCATCTTAAACACATACATCATCGTCCCAAAATTCAAAATGCTGACCCTACAGCAACTTCTTCCCATGCTGGGCAAGGAGTGTTGGCTGGTAACTCTAGATCTCAAGGAGGCATACCTGCACGTCCCCATACGACCAAATTGCAGAAGATACCTCAGATTTCTTGCAGGATCAGAGCATTATCAATTCTCAGCATTGCCCTTTGGCTTATCTACTGCGCCCAGAGTATTCACAAAATGCCTGGCATCAGTAATCGCTCATTGCAGGCTACAGGGAATCCAAATTTATCCATACCTGGACGACTGCCTGTTACAAGCGGACAACAAAGACAAGCTGACAACAGATTTACAAAGGGTCATTTGCTTACTACAAGCCCTGGGATACACAGTCAATTTAAAAAAGTCAAGACTGATCCCATCCCAGACAAGAACATTCTTGGGTGCAGAACTGGACACAGTAAAACAAATGGCATTCCTAACTGCAGAAAAACAAGAACAACTTCCTCTTTACTTCTTGGCATTAACAAAGCAGAACAAACTAACAGCAAGAAAAGTACTGCAGGCCTTGGGCTTCATGGCATCATGCATAATCCTGGTCCCCCATGCCAGACTGCATATGAGAAAGCTACAGTGGTACCTAAAGAATTTATGGTCTCAACACAGGCACAGCTTAGAAACAGAAATCCCACTAATCCCATGCCTGAAACAAGAGTTCCTATGGTGGACCCAAGCATGCCAGTCAAACCCAGGCTTGCCCTTCCACAACTGTCAAGCAAACCAAACCATCACAACGGACGCCTCAGACCTAGGCTGGGGGGCGCACATGTTGGACAAGTGCATACAAGGATTGTGGACTCCAGACCAGCTGCACCTGCACATAAACCAAAAGAAATGCTGGCAGTAAAACTAGCAATCCAGAAATTCAGGCCATTCCTCAAAGAAGGCCATTTAATGATAAGGACAGACAACACCACAGTCATGTGGTACATCAACAAGCAGGGAGGCACTCATTCATACCCCCTATGCAGAATGACTCTGGACCTTTGGAATATGGCTCTGAGCTACAACGTCCAGTTACAGGCAATATTTGTGCCAGGAAAAGAAAACACCCTAGCAGACATGTTAAGCAGAACCACCTCGGATGCTCACGAATGGATGCTGCACCCGGACATCTTCAAGACCATCACAAAGAAATGGGGAATGCCACAAATAGACTTATTCGCATCCCCTCTCAACCACCAGCTCAAGAAATTCTGCACAAGGACGTGCCACCCACGTGCATGGAAGGTGGACTCTCTATCCTTGAGTTGGAAAGGCCTGACAGCTTATGCATTTCCACCTCTTCCTTTGATGCACAAGATACTACTAAAAATCAGAGAGGAACGCCCAAGGATAATTCTGATAGCTCCGAATTGGCCAAGACAACACTGGTATCCTTTGCTGAGGAGCATGTCACAGGGGAGAATGTGGTCAATACCCCTGATGCCTTTGATGTTAACTCAGAACAACTACAACATCATGCACCCAAACCTAAAAACCTTACAACTGACTGCCTGGAACATCACTTAACAACAACTAACCCGGACTTATCTCAAAGGGTTAAAGACATTATCCTTGAAGCCCGCAGACCTTCAACAAGAAGGAACTATGCAGGAAAATGGAAAAGGTTTGTCACTTGGAGTGCTGAAAGAGGAAAAGATGTGTCAAACATAGACATTGCTAACATCCTGGAGTACTTGGCAGAGCTTCTACATACAGGCCTGTCCTATTCCTCCATCAAGATACATGCATCAGCTATTTCTGCAGAATACAGCTTCGATCCACCTGTCTTCTCACATCCTCTACTCAGGCAATTCCTCAGAGGGATCAAGAATGTAAAACCTCCTAGGAAACCACCATTACCACCAGCATGGGACTTGAATTTTGTGCTAGAAAAATTGACACTTCCACCATTTGAACCAGCAGGAACAGCAGATCTTCAACACCTATCATGGAAAACTGCGTTCCTACTGGCAATTACTTCAGCAAGGAGGGTCTCAGAACTACAGGCCTTAATGGCAGTACAACCCTTCCTAATCTTCCATCAAGATAGTGTCCATGAGAACTAATCCTACATTTATGCCTAAGGTGGTATCCAGAGTGTCTTTAAACCAGGCAATCCACCTACCTACCTTCTTTCCAAATCCACAGAACAGGGGGGAAAGGCTGCTACATACCTTGGATGTACATAGACAGTTACGCTACTACCTGGACAGAACCAAAAGTAACAGAAAAACTGACCAGCTTTTAGTGGCCTATGCAACAGGAAGGGAAGGAAAAGCAATTTCCAAGCAGACAATCTCCAAATGGATAGGAAATTGCATAAGATTCTGTTACTCCTACCATGGAAAACCAGTTCCACAGGACATAAGACCTCATTCAACAAGGGCTACAGCCACTACCGCAGCTTTCTTACGAGGAGTGGCAACCAAGGACATTATTGAGGCGGCTACTTGGACCTCCGTGCATACATTTGCCAAGCATTATAATTTACCTCTATACTCTAGATCCCGAGCAGGGTTTGCCATTGCTGTACTGCAAGGGATACTAACTACACCATGATTCCTTTTTCCTCCTCCCCTACTTTGGCTATGGTATTCTACCCATTTGTTATGACTGCAGATGCATCCTTGAAGGACATAGTACAGTTTTGTACCTACCATAAATGTAGATGTCCGAACAGGATAGCATCTGCAGTCAGGATTACCCACCCTCCTTCCCCTCTGTGGTACTCCTAGGGTATTTACCCTCCCAATAGCTAGATGGGGGGGGAGACTCTTATGGTGCATTTGTTTGTATATATGTACATACATGCTTATTTTTTGTGTTTGCCTTCTACTATTTTGGAAACATTGGCTTTTCTTCCAAAATTAACTTTCCTAGAGGGCAACTGGCATCTGGGGCAAGAAACACTGAGGAAAATGGCGTCGGCTGATGCCTTTATACCCGAAGACCAGCAGAGATGACGTCGGGTGAAGTGCGACATCAGCCGAAGCCGGACCCAGACTTTGGAATCCGGCCGACCGAAGGGCTGCCTGACGACAGGACAACCCATTTGTTATGACTGCAGATGCTATCCTGTTCGGACATCTACATTTATGGTAGGTACAAAACTGTACTTTATGACTGCAGTTGCATTCTTGAAGGACATAGTACAGTTTTGTACCTACCATAAATGTAGATGTCCGATAGACATGCAACTGCAGTCGGATTTTCCCTCCCTCCATACCCCTCTATGCCTAGGGTCCACTCCTATCCCTGTTACTCTTAGCTGGGGATATCTGTTATGGTGTATTTGTTTTATTGCTCATTTATTTGGAACCCTGTTTTTGTCTTCCAATTTGATTACAGCCTTCCTTGGAGGGCACCTGGCATCTGGGGCAAGAAACACTGAAGAAAATGGCGTCGGCTGATGCTTATGTACTCCAGCCACTCTGACGTCGGAGAGAAATGCGACATCAGCCGATGTCGGACCCAGACTTTTGAATCCGGCCGACCGAGGGCTGCCTGAGGCAGGACAACCCACATGTTATGACTGCAGTTGCATGTCTATCGGACATCTACATTTATGGTAGGTACAAAACTGTACTTTACCCTCCCTCCATCCCCTCTGAACTAGCTGGACTTACCTATACCTTTCTATTCTATACAACCTTTGTGGTGTATTTGCTTGTATCTGAAGGTATTGTTTTTATTTTATATGTATATTTCTAATTAGCAATATGTATTGCCTACCTACTTGGGGGCACCTGATATCTGGGGTAAGAAAAACTGAAGAAAATGGCGTCGGATGCATCTTGTATACCCCTTGCGCACTGACGTCGGGGAAGAAGCGACAGCAACAGACGCTGGACTAAGACTTTTTAACTGTGGCTGACTGCGGGACCGCCTGACTGCAGATAACTCAAGTGTAATGACTGCAGCAGTGTGAACACTCGAACTTCTACATTTATGGTAGGTACAAAACTGTACTGTACAGCCACCATTTTGGAGGCTGCCACATGGTCTTTAGTCCATATTTTCACTAAACGTAAACTGGACTGCATCTCTAAAGCTAGGTCAGGATTTGCTAAAGCCATCCTCCATGGAGTCTTAGAGACTGCATCCTTGGCCACCTCCCATAACACAGGTTGAG
Organism: Protopterus annectens; assembly: GCF_019279795.1. Lineage (NCBI taxonomy): Eukaryota > Metazoa > Chordata > Ceratodontiformes > Protopteridae > Protopterus > Protopterus annectens. The sequence goes on along the minus strand of NC_056747.1, from coordinate 414,254,251 downwards.
CTGTGGTACTCTCCCATGTGTTAGAGTACTGCAATATGGGAATAGAAGGACATAGAATAGTTGTGTAAAGTCTTACAATAACCATAGATGTCCTTCTCTTCCATGTTGCAGTATTCCTATTCCCCCACCCCATCTAGGACTTTTTTCCCTTTCTGGATGGCATCCTTCAGCTTACCTTAGGCTATTGTCCGAATGGGGCACTCATTTCTGAGGTCTGTGTGTGCAGACGTCACATTTATGGCCCACGATTTATGGTCCCTGTGTGTGACATCCAACGCACCATACAGCAACCATGGCTAACCTTTTTAGATGAGCCGGATGTTCAGGTCACATTGGGTGGAGGATCCCACGTTAGAATAAATACTTCAACATGGAAGAGAAGGACATCTATCGTTATGGTAAGACTTTACACAACTGTCCTGTACTTTTTGCATGTACCAACTGTAAGCAATGTCTGTTTGTAAGCAGTGTTAGTTCCATCACTTTTAAACATATTTGGTTTGTTTTTGAGGCCAAAAAGGGATGTAATTGCCACAGTAGCAGTATTTATCTGGCTAGATGTGACACATGTTCCCATTTTTATGTAGGCAAAAGTTTTAGGGAGTTGCGATCCAGAAAAAGGGAACATGTTAAAGCCATTAAGATTAAAGATTTTTTCAGTACTCTGGGCAAGCAGAGCATAGAATGTTCAGGATTTTAAAAAGTTTCATTTCACCCTGCTTGACCAGATATGATGGAGAAGTTTGTTTTTAGCTGTAATAATATGCAAGAAGTAAGCAAATACAAATGGCAAGTGTTTTTGAGGGCTGATCAAGCACCAGGGTTAAGTTGAAATTTAAATCTGAAGTATTTGTTGAAAATTAGTTACGTGATTATTTTAAATATGATAAAACATTGTTGGCAAATATATTTTTATTATTTTTCTGTTTGATGCATTTTTATTGTTTTTGTGTTAAAAATGTTTCATTTTGGGAGATATGGTATGTGACTTTAAGGACTTTTAGCAGGCTTAGCATGTTTCTTTAAAAGGAAATGATGCTCTCAAAAGGAGGTGATGTTACAAAAGGGGTTCCTATTAGAAGACCAATACGTCTTGGTTGAACATAAAAAGACTGAAACGGCAAAATATCGAAGTGGCATGTAAGCAAATTCTTTCCCTGGGAAAGAATTCGCTTGGCCGCTTCGGTACTTTGCCTTTTTCGGCACTGTAGTGCAGTCTTGGAGTTGGTATGTTTAAGTAGGGGTGTGTGGGTGGGCGAAGCCCCCCATTTAATGTAATGTGTTAGTGTTTTCTTTTTTTGTTGGAACAGTGATTTTTTCCCCTTGGAAAAAAATCGGTGTTCTGACAGTTTGATATTGTAAGCTTTTGCTTACATATGATCGATTAATCACAGTTTGATTTTTGAAGTGTTTGGTAATGTAATATAGACCGAGACAAAAATTGCAGAAAGAAGTGATGATTTAAAGGAAGTGATGTAACATTTTGGAGGGTTATTTAAATGTGAAGGTTTTCACGTTTGTTTTTTCTGAAGAAGTTCCATTTTATTAAAATGGAAAGAAAGTGCTAAAGCAATTGTGTGATTTTTTTACTGGGGATTCGAGCCATCGTGCAAAGTTTTTTTCAGTCTGTTAATTTGCTCATATTCTTCCCCAAATTTTCTAACAAAGGTGAATACACACTCCATGTACTGCACAGGCAATTATGTTTTTAACTACAGAGAATGGAAAATTTCAGGAAGTCTGAAGAGTTTTTCTTTTTTAGACATGAAACTTGGAAAATTTGTTAACGGTATTACTTTAGCTAAATGTCTTACAGATTGTATTTCTTATATATATAATACATGTACCAAATTGGGCATTACCTTGTCAAAACCTCTAAGCTCACTCAACTAGACCCATGGTTACTTCATCAACCTTTCAAGCTAGAGCCTCCATGGACATTTGTGCAGCAGCACCTTTGGCTACTCCCCATACATTTGTTCCTGATTGCAGGTTCAGTATGGTCTCCAGGGGCAGGGCATCATTTGTCTCAGTGGTGCTCAGCAATATCCTTCCTTGAGTTCACCTGGGGAATTGGGTTGCTGGGGACTCTGTCCCATAAGTTAAGAACAGAATGAAAATTGACATCAGGTAAAGAAGTTTTGTACTCACCATATCTTTCTGTGTTGTCCATTTTCATTATTCCTCAACTCTCTTCCCACCAACCCCCCGCCTTATGAACTTCTGGAAGAGTGAGTGTTTTTGAGAGTATGCCACTTCCTTGATGTATAGCTCCAGATATAGTCTCCTCTCTCTGTGACTAAATTGTGTCTTTCTGCTTTATTATCAAACTAGATGTTAGATGTTCTTCGTGTTTCACTGTTGCAGTTATTACATTTGAGTAATCTGCTGGCAGGTTGCCCTCAGTCAGCTTGAATTCCAAAGTCTTGGGTCCTGCGTCGGATGCGGTCTTATCTTCCATGACATCAGGTCATCAAGGGTATAAAACATGCAGCCAGCGCCATTTTCTTTAGTCTTTCTTGCCGCACGGTGCCCGAAACAGAAGCATTTTGCAAGTGCCGGTCAGCCGACTACTGAAATATTCGAGTTTGAGTTTCAGAACCAAAGTCTTCACTAAAGCTAAGTACCCTGTTGGGAAACTTTTTTCTTGCTTTTTACCGATGTCAGAAAAAGTTAATAATTGTATTACTTGTGGGAAGCAAATACCTCAAAAGGATTTCCATTTATACTGTATTCTTTGCCTAGGCCTTGATCACAACGTGCCTGGCTGTCAGTTTTGTGCTAGATTTAACCAACGCACTATTAAGCGTTGGTATATTTTTGCATCAAAGTATTTTGGAAACAGATTTAACTACCCAGAAATGTCATCTGATAGCATTCCGACTACCAGAGTACATAAAAAAAGCAAAGAAAAGGACAGAGAAAGGCAGTCGAGATCCAAAACCGACGACTAAGCTTCTCCTAAGCCAGTCACCGGTTCGCCGGTACTCGGTGAGGCTCTTTCGCATCCCCTGATACCTGCTACCTTTGAGTCGCAGGCCTCTTCTGACACCCATGTGGAGCCACAAGTTACTCAAGGTATTGGACCGATGGATGTATTTCCCTCGGATGGGTCAGGAACTGTTGAGCAGGCTCCGGCTTCTGAGGGTGTATTCAGACCTCAACATTTATATATCAAACCGACGACTGCTCCAAAACCAAAGGCAACTTCTAAAACTAAAAAACTGACGCATGAGCCACATGCACAGGCCTCTATGCCTAAAAAACAGATTATCAAAATGGCTGAAGACCTTATTACCTTGATCAGGGGTACCCATCCCCCTCCAGATAAGAGGCCTAGGCGAGACACTGATTATGAATATTCAGATCAGGTTTCTATTTCTTCTGATTCCTCTTCTGATCAGGAATTATCTATACCTCCCTATGAGGATTCTGATACTGAGGAGTCTATTCCATCTGCATCTCCTCCAGAGGATTATTCATTTGGAGAAACCTTGCATACTTTGAGGGAGCATTTTCACTGGGAGAGTCAAGACTTCTCAGAATCAAAAAAAAAAGAGGCTCAGGGATTTCCTTCTTCTCCCTCAGCACAAGCCTTTAGCCATTCCCCCTGTTTTAGACATTGTGGATGATGCGTTTTCGGAGTCGAGCTTGACCTATGACTCCTTACCTCCGGCTCCCAGTAAGCCTGACTGATATTACAGGGTCCCTGAATCACATAAATTTTTATTTAGAAACCCTGCTGCTGATCCTAAAACTATTTCACAGGGTCCAAAGGGAGTTAAGGCCTCAACAGCAAAAAATCCTACCCCCTCTGATAGAGATTCAAGGGCAGTAGACAGATTGGGAAAAAAGGTTTATACATCTGCAACCTTGGCAGTCAGGACCTTAAACTGTCAATTTCATATGCTTAAGTACCAACAACATGTTATGGGATTGCTGAAACAGAAAATTATGTTGATTTCAGAATGTGCAGAAAATAAAGAATTTCAGAAATTATTGCATGCAGCTGAACAAGTTGGAAAGCATACTTTGCAATGTGGTTTTGATTCCTTAGAGGCCTCCTGCAGGGCTGCAGTTACTGGATCTGTGCTTAGGAGGCATGCCTGGTTAAAGGAACAAAATTTGCCTGATCATGTTAAAGCTAAATTGCTAGATGCACCTTTACAGCATGACACTCTGGTATTAAGGCAGAAGAAGTTTTAAAGAAAATGGAAGACAAAGCTAAGTCTATGCAAACTGTTAAAGACTTCTTACAAGTGCAGCCACCAAGATTCAGTAGACACTGGCCTACAAAAAATTGGTCCTGTCCTGTGTCAGACAGAGCTTAAAGGGGCAAATCCAGATGCCCAAAGGGTTCCAGATATCAGGTGCAAGATTCATACAGGTCAAAGCAATGGGGCGCATCTACGTCCAAATCTGGGGGAGATAAAGCGCAAACCTACAGAAAATGGTCCCAATGACTTCCCTCTGCCTGTACCAAGCACTTATCTTTTGACACCACCCTTAGGGGGAAAATTAGCACTTTTTGCTCGAAATTGGCAGTTAATAACCCAGGACAAGTGGGTAGTAAACATAGTATCACAGGGATACACATTCCATTTCCACACTCTGCCAATGGCAGACGGTTGGCCAGATCTGCCCAAAAATCAATGGGCAGAGGCAGAGAAACAGGTTACATCCCTCATGGATATGGGGGCCATTCAACCAGTGCCAGAACAGGAAAAAGGACAAGGTTTTTACTCAAGACTGTTCTTGGTACCCAGAAAGGACAAGGCCTGGTGGCCAATACTGGATTTATTAATTTTGAACACATACCTGGACATTCCAAAATTCAAAATGCTGACTTTGCAGCAGCTTCTGCCCATTCTGGGCAAGAATGCTTGGCTGGTGACATTAGACCTAAAAGAGGCATACCTGCATGTCCCAATAAGACAATCGTGCAGAAGATACCTCAGATTCAAGGCTGGCTTACTGCAGTACCAATTTTCTGCACTGCCCTTTGGCTTGTCTACTGTGGCCAGGGTCTTTACAAAGTGCCTGGCACCAGTAATTGCATTTTGCAGACAAAGAAGTATACAAATATATCCTTTCTTGGCCGACCGTCTCATTCAACCAGAGAACAAGGACACTCTTCTTCGACACCTGGCATTTGTGAAAAGGCTTCTAACATGCCTAGGGTACACAATAAACGAAAAGAAATCACAACTGGTACCCACTCAAAAGGTAACATTCCTGGGTGCAAGCTTGAATACAACTGCCCAGATGGCTTACCTTATGCCAGACAAACAAAGGCAACTGACTACTTACTTCAAACTGATGGCAACAAAAACCCAGTCTTCTGCAAGACAAATTCTGCAAGCTCTGGGCTTCATGGCATCCTACTAATTCCATATGCAAGACTGCATATGAGAAACTTCAATGGTACCTAAAAAGTTTATGGAGTCAACATTCACACAGTCTGGAAACAATGATTCCTCTCATTCCCTGCCTGCAACAGGAGTTTCTATGGTGGACAAAGGCCTGTCACCAAAACATGGGACGGCCCTTCACTCTACCCCCTGCCAGCCAAACTTTAACAGACTCATCAGATTATGCCTGGGGGGCACACATGGCAGGAAGATGCTTTCAGGGCATATGGGCACCAAAACAAATGCATCTCCATATCAACCAGAAAGAGATGCTAGCTGTTCAAAATGCCCTAACAGCCTTCAAGGACTTACTTCATCCAGGACAACTACTGATAAAGACGGGCCACACCACAGTCATGTGGTATATAAACAAGCAAGGGGGCACACACTTATACCCCTTTTGCAGATTAGCCATGGCACTGTGGGACACAGCTTTGACCTACCAGATACATCTTCAAGCTCAATTCCTGCCAGGAAAACAAAACTCTGGCAGACAATTTAAGCGGAAACCTTATGGATCTTCACGAGTGGAAACTAAATCCACAAGTCTTCACCATGATAAAGAAATGGGGGAGCCCAGACGTATATTTGCCTCTCCTCAAAGTTCTCAATTGAAAAGATTCTGCACAAGGACTTCTCACAGACAAGCATGGAAAGTGGACGCTCTATCCTTCATTTGGAAAAAACTATCAGTTGGCTCCTTTTCTCCTCTGCCTCTTCTACCCAAGGTCTTCCTAAAAGTCAGACAAGAGAAGCCAGAGATATTAATTGCCCCGGACTGGCCCTGCCAATATTGGTACCCAGTCCTAAGGAGCTTGTCTCAATACCCAGTTTGGACCTTGCCTCAAAGACCACAACTACTGTCCCAGCAAAACAATCAAATCCTGCACAAGCAACTACAGACTCTGAACCTGGCAGCATGGCTAATCATACGACACATCTCAGTAAAGCTGTGATGGATGTCATTTTGGAAGCCAGAAGGCCTAGTACTAGTAAATCTTATGCTTACAAATGGAAGAGATTCTGTGCTTGGAATCAAGCACAAGGAACTGATACAGTAGAACCACATATTTCTCTGATATTACAATACTTGACTGAGATGCTTGACAAAGGCCTATCTTTCTTATCAGTCAAAATCCATGCCTCTGCCATTTCGGCTCATTACAATACAGAGCCACCAATCTTTTCTCATCCTTTAATAAAGCAGCATCTTAGAGGAGCCAAAAATTTAAGGCCTCCTATAACATCACCTGCATGGGACCTCAATTATGTGTTGGAAAAGCTCACCCTGCCTCCATTTGAACCAGCTGCTACCACTGATATAAAGTTGATGTCCTTCAAGGATGCATCTGCAGTCATAACAAATGGGTTGTCCTGCCTCAGGCAGCCCTTTGGTCGGCCATATTCCAAAGTCTGGGTCTGGCCTCGGCTGATGTCGCACTTCACCCGACGTCATAGCTGCTGGGGTATAAAGGCATCAGCCGACGCCATTTTCCTCAGTCTTTCTTGCCGCGCGGTGCCCGAAGCAGAAGCTGTTCGCAAGTGCCGGTCGGTCAGATCCAGAGATTTCAACGTACCGAAGACTTCTAAAAAGCTAAGTACCCCGTTGGGGACTTTTTCTTGCCTCAGCCGATGTCAGACAAAGTAAATGTTTAACTTGTGGGAAACAAATACCTCATAAGGATTTCCACTCTTACTGCCTTCCTTGCTTAGGCCCAGACCACGACGTATCAGCTTGTTTAGCCTGTGCTTCCTTCAACCGACGGACTCTCGGACGTCGGTCGGAGTTTGCAGAAGAGTTTTTTGGCTCCACTTTTGCATATAAAATGCAGTCGGAGACTCCGACTACACATTTAGCTAAAAAACGCAAAGAAAAGGACCGACACTCGCGGCCCGCGGTTTCGGCTGAAACCATGGTTAGGCCTATCGCGAGTGTCCCGGTTTTGGCTGAAACCGAGACCTCGGTTCTCCCTTCGGCCGAAAGCATGCCTCCGATAACCGAGACCACACAGGCCATGGCTGAGCCGGCTACAGAAATTCCTGCTAATGTAGCAGGCGCACAAGAGTTGTCTGACACTATTCCGTTGGACATCTCTACTCCTGCACGTGGGGCAGCTAGACCCCCTGCTTCTATGTCTATCAAGGCCTTTTCCAGGGCTAAAGCAGCCAAACTTTCCAAGGCCTTACCTACAAAAGCTCCCTCTCACAGGCCTACCTCAAGTTCCCAGATTCTCAGCCTTGCTGAGGACCTTATTTCTCTGATCAGGGGAACCCAACCTCACCCAGACAGGGCCTCACAACCCTCTCCTGAAAAGAGGCCTAGGACTGAACCCCCTGAACCTCTCTCCTCTGACTACTCCTCGGATGGTTCAGATGTATCGGACCATCAGGAAGGCCCGTACTCACCTTATGAGGATTCTGATGCAGAAGACGCCATTCCTTCTGCCTCACCTCCAGAAGAATTTTCTTTTGGGGAAACCCTACACTCAATGAGGGAACACTTCCAATGGCAGGGTCAGGATTTTTCTGATTCTAGGAAAAGGCTAAGGACTTTTTTACACTTACCACAGCATAGGCCTTTAGCCATTCCACCTGTACTATCAGTTGTTGATGATGCATACAGTGATGCCAGTACTGCCCCTGATTCTCTTCCCCCGGCCCCTGCAAAGCCTGACAGATACTACAGGGTCCCGGATTCTCACTACCACTTGTATAAGGCTCATGCTGCAGACCCAGAAACCATTTCTCAGGGCCCTAAAGGTGTTGCAGCTGCCTCTGCCAAAAACCCACTACCATCTGAAAGAGAATCTAGAGCATTAGAGAGATGGGGTAAAAATGTTTATACATCTGCTACTCTTTCTGCTAGGGCTTTAAACTGTCAATTTCACATGATACAGTACCAGGAATTTTTGTTAGATCAGCTGAATAAAAAGCTGGCCTCTCCCGAACCTTTAGACCGTAAGTCCCTTCAGGATTTGGTACACAACTCTCAGCAGGTCAGTAATCATTTCTTAAAATGTGGCTATGATGCACTGGAGGCTTCATTTAGATCAGCTATGACTGGAGCAGTGATTCGAAGGCATGCCTGGTTAAAAGAACAATCCTTACCAGACCATGTTAAGTCTAAACTCCTGGATGCCCCTATGGAGAAACAAAGTTTGTTTGGCTCCCCTGCACAGGAGGTTCTAAAGAAAGTGGAAGAAGAAGCAAAATCTGTCCAAACAGTCAAGGATTTTTTGCAGGTCCAACCTCCGAGGTTTAGCAGAAATTGGCCTTCAAAGAATTGGTCCTTTCCAGACACCTCCAGAGCACAGAGAGGCAGAAATAGACGCCCAAGAGGCAGAGGTCAATCTAGGGGTGCCTACAGGGGTCGTCAGTGGCAACCTGCCAACCAAAGAAGTGCCGCCACAGCTGGGACTGCAACCACTTCTACAGGACAGACACAATGACTTGGCTCTGATTCCGCCTACCAGGGAACAACTGGAAGCACCCTTGGGCGGAAAGCTAGCTTTATTCTCAAGAAATTGGCATTGCATTACAGGAGACAAATGGACTTTACAAACAATAGACAAGGGCTACAGGTTTCACTTCCACACTCTACCAAAAAAGAGAGGAATGCCAAACCATCCACCAAGCCAGAAATCAGAGGGTCTAAAACAAATCATCAGTTTACTAAGGATGAGAGCAATAGAAAAGGTACCATCTATGGAACAAGGCCAAGGATTTTACTCCAGACTATTCCTTGTACCAAGAAAAGAAAATCAATGGAGGCCTATTCTCGATTTGTCCGCACTGAACACATATCTCATTGTTCCAAAATTCAAAATGCTGACCCTACAGCAACTTCTTCCCATGTTGGGCAAGGAGTCTTGGCTGGTGACTCTAGATCTCAAGGAGGCATACCTGCACGTCCCTATACGACCAGATTGCAGAAGACACCTCAGATTTATTGCAGGATCAGAGCATTATCAATTCTCAGCATTGCCCTTTGGCTTATCTACTGCGCCCAGAGTATTCACGAAATGCCTGGCATCAGTAATTGCTCATTGCAGGCTTCAGGGAATTCAGATCTACCCATACCTGGACGACTGCCTAATACAAGCGGACAACAAGACAAAATTAATAAAGGATTTGGCCAATGTCATACAACTGCTGCAAGCCTTGGGATACACAGTCAACATACAAAAGTCAAGACTAGTGCCATCCCAAAGGATGACATTTTTGGGTGCAGAACTGGACACAATAACTCAGATGGCTTTTCTCACAGAGGAAAAACAAAAGCAACTACCAGTCTATTTCATGGCATTAACAAGACAAACTTAGCTTACTGCAAGGAAAGTCCTGCAGGCCCTGGGTTACATGGCATCCTGCATAATATTGATCCCACATGCCAGGCTGCATATGAGAAAGTTACAATGGTACCTAAGGAATGTATGGTCTCAACACAGACACAGTCTAGAAGCCCAGATGCCAATCATTCCATGTCTGAAAAAAGAATTCCTGTGGTGGGCTCAGGCCTGTCAGGTAAACAGAGGATTGCCTTTCCACAAACCACATCCAAGGCAGACCATCACCATGGACGCCTCAGACCTAGGCTGGGGGCACACATGGAAGACAAGTGTATCCAAGGTCTATGGTCACAAGACCAGCTGAATCTACACATAAATCTAAAGGAGATGCTGGCAGTGAAACATGCAATCGAGGCATTCAGACCATTCATCCAGCAAGGACACCTGCTGATAAGGACGGACAATACCACAGTCATGTGGTACATCAACAAACAGGGAGGCACACATTCATACCCTCTATGCCGGATGGCAATGGACCTGTGGAACTTGGCCCTGAATCTCAACATCCAACTGCAGGCCAGATTTGTACCAGGAAAAGAGAATTCACTAGCAGACAGATTAAGCAGAACTACCACGGATGCTCACGAATGGATGCTGCATCCAGATATTTTCCAAACCATAACAAAGAAATGGGGAATGCCAGAGATAGACCTGTTTGCCTCCCCACACAACCACCAACTGAGGAAATTCTGCTCAAGAGTATACCACCCACTTGCCTGGAGGGTGGACTCCCTTTCTTTCAGCTGGAAGGACATGACAGTATATGCCTTTCCACCTCTTCCTTTGATGTGCAAAGTTCTACTGAAGATCAGAGAGGAACAGCCAAAGGTAATTCTGATAGCTCCAGACTGGCCAAGGCAACATTGGTACCCGCTACTGAGAAGCATGTCTCGGATGCATTCATGGCATCTACCTCTATGTCCTTTACTTCTAACGCAGAACAACTACAAGACCCTGCATCCAAACTTAAAAACACTGCAGCTAACTGCTTGGAAAATTGCATAAAACAAAACCAACTTGATATATCTCAGAGGGTTAAGGACATTATCCTGGAGGCTCGCAGACCCTCCACAAGGAAAACATTTTCAGCCAAATGGAAAAGATTCCTCATTTGGAGTGCAGAAAAGGGAGAAAATGTCACACTAGCAAACCTAGCACACATCCTGGAATACTTAGCAGAACTGTTCCACAATGGCCTGTCCTATTCTTCCATTAAGATACATGCATCAGCAATTTCAGCAGAGTACAACATGGATCCTCCTGTCTTCTCTCATCCTCTCCTCAGACAATTTTTGAGAGGGATCAAAAATGTAAAGCCTCCAAGGAAACCACCTTCGCCTGCATGGGATCTCAATTTTGTGCTGGAAAAATTAACACTTCCCCCTTTTGAACCAGCAGCAACAGTAGACTTACAGTTCTTATCTTGGAAAACTGCCTTCCTGCTAGCAATCACTTCAACAAGAAGGGTGTCTGGGTTACAGGCGTTAATGGCAGTGCAGCCTTTCCTTATCTTCCATCAGGATAGAGTGTCTCTGAGAACCAATCCTACTTTTATGCCAAAGATGGTATCCAGGGTATCCTTGAACCAAGCTATACATCTACCTACATTCTTCCCCAACCCACAGAACAGGGGGGAAAAACTACTACACACCTTGGATGTACACAGACAACTGCGCTACTATCTGGACAGAACCAAGGCCAGCAGAAAAACTGACCAGCTTCTGGTAGCATATGCAACAGGAGTGGAAGGAGAAGCAGTTTCAAAACAGACAATCTCAAAATGGATAGGAAATTGCATTCGATTCTGCTACTCATTTCATGGAAAGACAACTCCTGTAAATATCAGGCCTCACTCCACAAGAGCTACAGCCACCACTACAGCTTTCCTACGAGGAGTGGCTACCAAAGACATTTTAGAAGCTGCTACTTGGAGCTCCGTGCATACATTTGCCAAGCATTATAATCTTCCTTTATACTCCAGATCCCGAGCAGGTTTTGCAACTGCTGTTTTACAAGGGATCTTAACTACACCATCATTATCTTAGTGCCTCCTCCCCCAGTTTGGCTATGGTATTCTACCCATTTGTTATGACTGCAGATGCATCCTTGAAGGACATAGTACAGTTTTGTACCTACCATAAATGTAGATGTCCGATAGGTATGCATCTGCAGTCAGGATTACCCACCCTCCTTCCCTCTGTGGTATTCCTAGGGTACTTACCCTCTTTTAGCTAGCTGGGGGAATCTATTATGGTGTATTTGTTTGTATGTATATATGTATATATATATTTTGCTTTCTACTGTTTGGAATTATCTGCATTTATCCAAATTTAGCCTTCCTAGAGGGCACCTGGCATCTGGGGCAAGAAACACTGAGGAAAATGGCGTCGGCTGATGCCTTTATACCCCAGCAGCTATGACGTCGGGTGAAGTGCGACATCAGCCGAGGCCAGACCCAGACTTTGGAATCCGGCCGACCGAAGGGCTGCCTGAGGCAGGACAACCCATTTGTTATGACTGCAGATGCATACCTATCGGACATCTACATGTATGGCAGGTACAAAACTGTACTTTATCATGGAAGACAGCTCTGCTACTAGAAATTACTTCAGCAAGAAAAGTTTCAGAGCTACAGGCCCTAATGGCTGTAGAGCCTTTTATCTTATTTTACCCAGACAGGGTGTCTCTGAGGACAAATCCTACTTTTATGCCTAAGGTGGTTTCCAGTGTGGCTCTTAACCAAACAATCCATCTGCCAACTTTTTATCCAAATCCACAGAACAAAGGGGAGTGGATTCTGCATTCCTTGGACGTACACAGACAGCTAAGATTCTACTTGAGCAGGACTAAAGCTCTAAGAAAAACTGAGCAATTACTAGTGTCATATGCTGCAGGATCAGAAGGGAAGGCTATTTCAAAGCAGACCATTTCAAAGTGGATAAGCCACTGCATCCGTTTCTACTACTTACACCATGGTAAACCTGTGCCCAAGGGCATTAGGTCTCATTCCACCAGAGCTGCAGCTACTTCAGCAGCCTTTCTCAGAGGAGTACCAACCAAAGACATTCTAGAGGCTGCTACTTGGAGTTCTGTTCACACCTTTACAAAGCATTGCCATTTGCCTCTTTAAGTCCAGGGCAGGCTTTGCCACTGCAGTGCTGCCGGGCCTTATAGCCGCACCTAATGCTGTTTAGCTCCAGCCTCCCAACCATAGCTTTGGGATTCTACCCAAATGTAATGACTTCAACAGTGAAACACGAAGAACATAGTACAGTTGTGTACACTTGCCATAAATGTAGATGTTCGAGTGTATTCACTGTTGCAGTCCAGGTTACCCTCCCGCCATCTCCTTGATGCATGTATGTGTGTGTGTGTGTGTGTGTGTGTGTGTGTGTGTGTGTGTGTGTGTGTGTGTGTGTGTGTGTGTGTGTGTGTGTGTGTGTGTATATATATATATATATATATGTGTGTGTATATATATGGGTCTACTTCTATTCGCTGACATCCCATTTCACTGAAACCCATTTGGTCGACAGCCCCATTTCATAGACGAAAGTAATCAGGGCAAAAACCTGGGTTTTGCCCCCCTCCCCACTGTTGTGCGACTGTGGAGTTGTAATATATAGTTGGGGGGTGTGGGGGGCACAGCCCCCCACATTGGGTGGGGGTGGGGGCGAAGCCCCCCACCTAGAAAGTTTGTCTATGAAATGAGCTGTCGACCAAATGGGTTTCAGTGAAATGGGATGTCAGCGAATAGAAGTAGACCCATATATAAGACAAACTAAAGAAAATGGTGTCGGCTGCATGTTTTATACCCCTGCCGACCTGATGTCATGGAAGAGAAGACAGCAACTGACGCAGGACCCAAGACTTTGGAATTCAGGCTGACTGAGGGCAAACCTGCCAGCAGATTACACAGATGTAATGACTGCAACAAGTGAATACATTCTAACATCTACATTTATGGTAAGTGTACACAACTGTACTTTTAGGCCCAGACCATGACGTCCCTTGCTGTCAGTTTTGTGCTTTGTTTAACGCCTGAACCAGTTTTGTGCCTTGTTTAACGCCCGGACCATTCGTTATCGGGCTATCTTTGTTGCTAAATTCTTTTGCTGTCATTTTCTGTATTCCGAAATGGCTTTGGTAAGCCATCCGACTACCGATCTTCCGAAAAAACATAAGGATAAAGACAGAGACAGACCACATAGGTTCAAAACTGCCGACGATGCTTCCGTTAAGCTAGTCGCCAGTCCGCCGGTACTCAGTGAGGTGCCTTTGCAGCCCCTGATGCCCACTTCTGTGGATTCGCAGGCTTCTGCTGAGACCCATTCTGCATCCTGTATGCCGTGAGATGCTTCTTCGACTATGGAACCTTCGGATGTCTCTACCTGGGATGGATCTTGAGCCGCTGTGCAGGCACCGGCTTCTGAGGGTATATTCCATCCTACCAATGTTCGAATCAAACAGACTTAATTTTTAGCTAAAACTACCGAGTTTTAGGCCCAGAGTATGCACTACGCCTAGAAAACTAACGACCAAAGTGCATGCTCAGGCTCCCATGTCACAAAAACAAATGCTTAGAATGGCTGAAGACCTTAATACGCTAATTGGGGGAAGCCAGCCTTCCCCTGCTAAGAGACAATGAATTGAGTTACCTTCAGATTCTACAGACCAGGAGTCCAATGACACTGACCCTTCCTTTTATCAGGACATGGCCTTATCAGCCTTTGAGGATTCAGATGCGGAGGAATCCATTCCCTCTGCCTCCCCACTAGAGGATTTTTCTTTTGGTGAAACCTTGCATACTTTAAGAGAGCATTTCCACTGGAAATGCCAAGACTATCCGCAGTCCAAAAAGAGACTCAGAGAATTTTTAGAGTTGCCTCAGCACAGGTCTGTAGCTATACCCCCTGTCCTGGATGTTGTGTTTATGGAATCCAGTCTTAGTCCAGATACTTTACCCTCCGGCCCCTAGGAAACCTGACAGGTACAGAGTACCTGATTCCCACAAGTTTCTGTTCAAGAATCCTACTGCTGATCAAGATAACATTTCCCAAGGACCTAAAGGCATTAAGGCTACTACAGCCAAAAATCCTACCCCTTTGGACAGGGATTCCAGAGCTTTAGACTGATGGGTTTTGAAGGTATATACCTCTGCAACTCTTGCTATTGGGGCATTGAATTGCCAGTTTCACATGCTGAGATACCAGCAACATATTATGGAACTAATCAAAGAAGAAATGATAGTATTTCCAGATTGTGCAGAAAATAAAGATTTACAAGAGCTAATGGATTCTGCAAACCAAATTAGTAAGCATACTTTGCAGTGTGGCTTTGATGCCCTAGAAGCTTCTTGCAGGGTGGCAGTCACTGGTTCCGTACTGGGAAGACATGCTTGGCTGAAGGAGCAGACCTTGCCAGATCATGTCAAATCCAAATTACTATACGCTCCTTTAAATAAGGACTATTTGTTTGGCACCAAAGCAGAAGTTGTTGTTAAAAAGATGGAAGAAAATGCTAAATCTATGCAAACTGTTAAAGAATTCTTGCAAGTGCACCCACCTAGATTCAGTAGGCATTGTCCTTCAAAACACTGGTCCTTTCCAGCCCCCTCCAGGCATTCCCAGGGGAAACAAACTGCCCAGACTACAGTCTCAGGGTATGCAGAAATCGTAAGCAATGGAGTTCCCCCACCCCTAAAACAGGGAGTGGTAAGCCACCTCCTTATGGAAAAAGCTCACAATGACTTCTCAGTTCTACTTCCCAGCCCTGCCCAAGTGCTTGTGCCCCTAAGAGGAAAACGTGCCATTCATGCGATAGACTGGATGTCCATCCCTCAGGACAGATGGGTCCTCAACATTGTATCCCAGGGGTACAAATTATATTTCTATTCACTGCCAACCCCAAGCAGGTTTCCAGACCTTCCTCCAAACCAATGGGCAGGGGCTCAAAAGCAAGTACTTTCCCTGCTCAGTATCAGAGCTATTCGGCCTGTTCCAGTAGAACAAAGGGGTCAGGGATTCTACTCCATACTATTCCTAGTGCCGTGAAAAGAGGGCTCTTAGTCCCCAATCCTGGATCTTTTAACTCTCAACACTTTCCGGGTGGTCCCAAAATTCAAGATGCTTACCCTGCAACAGCTTCTGCTTATGCTAGCCATGGATGTCTGGTTAGTCACTCTAGACCTGAAAGAAGCTTATATGCACATCCCCATCAGGGAGTCATGCAGGAAATGTCTGTTTCAGGGCAGGATCTATGCACCATCAGTTCTCTGCACTTCCCTTTGGCTTATCTACTCTACCCAGGGTATTCACAAAATGCCTGGCTCCATCCATTGCATACGGCAGGCAGGGAAATATCCAAATGTACCCATAGTTGGACGACTGCCTGATTCAGGCAGACAGGAATTGCTGCTTTAGCACCTGGCATTTGTGAAAAGCCTTCTCACTTCATTGGGGTACACCATCAATGAAAAGAAATCTCAACTGGTACCCAATCAAAAGATTGTATTCCTGAGAGCAAGCTTGGACACAACTTCCCAGATGGCATTTCTCACTTCAGACATAAAGGTCTATCTGACAGACTACTTCAAACTAATTGTCACCAAAACCCAGCTATCTGCAAGAAAGATACGGTTCATGTCCTCATGTATTCTGCTAATTTCATATGCAAGACTGCATATGAGGAAACCTCAGTGGTACTAAGTCTTTGGTGCCAGCATTCTCAGGACCTGGAAATGGTCATTCCAGTCATACCTTGTCTATGGGCAGTGTTCCTTTGGTGGGCAGAAGCATGCAACCACAACAAGGGACTACATTTCACTCAACCCCACTCTACCAAAACCCTGACCACAGATGCATCAGACTATGCATGGGGGGCTCACATGGCAGACAAATGCATTCAGTGTCACTGGAGCCTAAAGCAGATTCACCTGCACATCAATCAAAAAGAGATGCTAGTTGTACAGAATGCCATGGCAGCTTCCAGATACCTAATCCTTCCAGGACAACTGCTGATAAAAACAGACCGCACCACAGTTATGTGGTACATAAACAAGCAGGGGGGAACCCATTCTTACCCACTCTGCAGGTTAGCCATGGGCCTGTGGAACACAACTTTGAACAACCAAGTCCATCTACAAGCTTAATTCCTGCCAGGCAAACAAAATTCAGTGGTAGACTACTTGAGCAGAGATCTCCTAGACCCACACAAGTGGAAATTGGAGCCCAACACCTTCAACCTTCTGATCCAGAGGTGGGGGACACCAGAGGTGGATCTCTTTGTCTCCCCCGAGAACCACCAGTTAAGCAAATACTGCACCAGGAACCCTCACAGCAGGGCTTGGAAGGTGGATGCCCCATCCTTTCAATGAGAAAACTTGTCAGTCTATGCCTTTCCCCCTCTGCCCTCTCAAGAGTACTACTCAAGATAAAGCAAGACAGGCCAAGGACAATTCTGATTGCCCCAGACTGGCCACAGCAGCGCTGGTACCCACTCCTGTGCAGCCTGACAACGATGCCACTCTGGCACCTATACCAGACCCCTACCCTGCTGCCTCAGCAAGAGGGACAGATTTTGCATCCACAATTGCAAACCCTAAACCTTGCAGCCTGGCTTATTCCTTGAATACTTTATCAGCAACCCTAAGCAAACAGGTGCTGGACATCATTCTTGAAGCCAGAAGGCCTAGTAGTAGGAAATCCTATGCTGAAAAGTGGAAAAGATATTGTACTTGGATTCAGTCTAAAGGAAAGGACACAGCAGTGCCCTCCTTACCTCTAATCCCGGATTACCTAGCAGAGCTATTCCACAGAGGCCTATCCTTCTCCTCTAAGATTCATGCCTCTGCCATTTCGGCTCCTTACAATACTGAGCCACCTTTTTTTCTCACCCTTTCTTCAAACAGTTTCTGAGAGGGACTAACAACTTAAGGCCCCCAAGAAGAGCACCTACTCCCTGCCTGGGACATTAACTTTGTACTGGAGAAGCTCACACTTCCCCCTTTTGAACCTGCTGCTTCAGCAGAGTTAAAATTCCTCTCTTGGAAAACAGCCTTGCTTTTAGCCTTAACTTCAGCTAGAAGAGTGTCTGCATTACAGACACTAATGGCCTTGGAACCCTTTATTATCTTCCATGCTGACAGGGTTTCCCTCAGGACTAACCCATCCTTTATGCCTAAGGTGGTGTTGAGTGTGGCTCTGAACCAATCCATCCATTTGCCAACCTTCTTCCCTAACCCTCACAATAAAGGACGTGCACAGACTAGCTCAAGTTCTACCTTGACAGGACTAAGCCTTTCAGAAAATCTGACCAGCTGCTAGTCAGCTTTGCTAAAGGGGCAGAGGGTAAGGCCATTTCAAAACAAACCATTTCCAAATGGATAGCACACTGCATCCATTTCTGCTACAAACACCATGGAATACCAACCCCTCAGGTGGTCAGACCATATTCTACTATGGCTACTTCTACCTCTACAGCATTTCTCAGGGGAGTCCCTACCAGGGACATTCTGGAAGCTGCAGCCTGGAGTTCTGTACACACCTTCACCAAACATTACCACTTACCTATCTTTTCCAAATCCAGGGCAGGATTTGCTAGTGCTTGTAAGGCCTACTAGCCAGCCCTAACACTTCTTGACTACCTCCACCCTTCCTCAGCTTTAGGAATCCACCCAAGTGTGATGACTGCAACAGTGAAACACGAAGAACATAGTACAGTTGTGTACACTTACCATAAATGTAGATGTTCGAGTGTATTCACTATTGCAGTCCTGGATTCCCTTCCTGCAACCCCCTGGCTTTCTCTGTCTACCTCTCCTCTCTATGGCTATTCCTAATGGCATTGGTATTTACGTTTTACTGATGGTGTTTCCCCACCATATGCTAGCTTCCTATTTGGGGCTCCTGACATTTGGGGTAAGAAAAACTGATGTAATGGTGTCGGCTGCCTGTTTTATACCCCTGATGACCTGACTTCATGGAAGAAGCGACAGCACCTAATGCAGAAATACTAAGACTCTGGTATTCGGGCCAACTAAGGGCTACCTGCAGGCATATAACCCAAGTGTAATGACTGCAGCAGTGAATACACTCGAACATCTACATTTATGTTAAGTGTACACAACTGTACTTTCCTGGATTCACACTAAAGGAGCGGATACAGCACAGCCCTCCTTAACTCTCATCTTCAATTACCTAGCATACCTACTCTGCAGAGGCCTGTCCTTCTCTTCCATTAAGATCCATGCTTCTGCCATCTCTGCTCATTACAGCACTGAGCCACCTCTCTTCTCTCATCCTCTCATCAAGCAGATGTTCTTCGTGTTTCACTGTTGCAGTCATCACATTTGGGTTATCTGCTTGCAGTAGCCCTCAGTTGGTCTGATTATCAAATTCTTGGGTCCTGCGTCTGTTGCTGTCTCTTCTTCCATGACGTCTGGTAGTCAGGGGTATAAAGCATGCAGCCGATGCCATTACATCAGTCTTTCTTGCTGTGCAGTGCCTGAAGCAAAAGCAGTTCGCAAGTGTCGGTCGGCCGACTCCTGAAATTTTCATTTTTGAGTTTCAGAACTGAAGTCTTCAACTAAAGCTAAGGTACCCCATTTGGGAAGCTTTTTCTTGCTCTAAACCGATGTCAGTAAAAGTCAGAAATTGTATTTCTTGTGGAAAGCAAATTCCTCATAAAGATTTTCATTCGTACTGTATTCCTTGCCTAGGCCCTGACCATGACGTACCTCGCTGTCGGTTTTGTGCCTTATTTAAACAACAAACTATTCGTCGTCTGTATATTTACACTTCTAAATATTTTGGTACTCTGTTCAATTACCCAGATTATGGCTTCGATAAGCCACCAGACTACTGATATTCCGAAAAAAAAAAACGCAAAGATAGACCGAGGCAGGCTGCGTAGGTCCAAAGCTGCCAACGACGCTTCTAAACTAGTCACCAGTTTGCCGGTACTCAGTGAGGCACTTTCGCAGCCACGGATACCTGCTGCTTCAGATTCACAGGCCTGTACTGAGACCCATTCGGAGTCTGGTATGCCAGAGATGCTTAAACTGTGGAACCTGTGGATGGGTCCGGAGCCGCTGTGCAGGCTCCGGCTTCTGAGGGTGTATTCAGGCCTACTGACTTGCATATTAAACTGGCGCCATCTTCTTCTTAAAGGCCTAAAACTCGATCCATGCCTAGAAAACTGACGCCCAGACCGCATGGTCAGGCCTCTATGCTTAAAAAACAAATGATAAGAATGACTGAAGACCTTATTACTTTAATCAGGGGAAGCCAACCTTCCCCCTCTAAGAGATCTAGGACTGAATTTGCTTCTGACACTTGTGATCGGGATTCTGAAATTTCCGTTTCCTCTGATGACCAGGATTTACCCTTGTCTGTCTATTAGGATTCTGATGCAGAGGACTCTATTCCCCCTGCTTCCCCTCCAGAGGATTTCTCTTTTGGTGAAACCTTGCAGACTCTTGGAGAGCATTTCCGCTGGGAAAGCCAGGATTATTCTGAGTCTAAAAAGAGACTTAGGGATTTCTTATTCCTGCCACAACACAGGCCTTTAGTTATCTCCCTGTACTGGACATTGCTGATGATGCCTTTTCGGAATCTTTTTTGGCCCCTGACTCTTTACCTCCTGCTCCCAGAAAACCAGATAGATATTACAGGGTTCCTGACTCTCGCAAGTTCCTCTTGAAAAAATCCTACTACGGATCCTGAAACCATTTCACAGGTACCCAAGGGTATTAAGGTTACTACTGCCAGAAATACTACCCCTCTGATAGAGATTCCAGGGAGTTGGATAGATGAGGTAAGAAGGTATACACTTCTGCAACCTTGGCCGTTATAGCCTTAAACTGCCAGTTTCATATGTTAAAGTATCAGCAGCATATTATTGTATTGCTTAAACAGAAAATGGATGTTGATCCCTGACTGTGCTGAAAATAAGGATTTACAGGATTTAATGTATTCTGCTGAACAAGTTGGAAAACATACTTTGCAATGTGGTTTTGATTCACTAGAGGCATCTTGCGGCCACGGTGGTGCAGCGGTTAGCATTGATGCCTCACAACAAGAGGTATTCTGGTTCGATCCTCGGCTGGGGTGCCTTCTGTGTGGAGTCAGCATGTCCTCCCTTAGTTCGCGTGCATTTCCTCCGGGTGCTCCGGTTTCCTCCCACATCCCCAAAACATTCTGTAGGTGGATTGCACACTCTAAATTGGCCCTAGGTGTGAGTGCGTGTATGTGCCTTCTGTGGAAGGTTGGACACCGGGCTGGCATCTCGACACTGCAAAACTCCACTGCCAATCATGAGCGGACAGGTAATCCACTGTGGCGACCCCTAACCAGGAAAACTGAAAGAAGAAGAAGAGGCATCTTGCAGGGCTGCTGTCACTGGGTCTGTACTTAGAGGGCATGCTTGGCTTAAGGAGCAATCTCTGCCAGATCATGTTAAAGCTAAATTGCTGGATGCTCCCTTAAACCAGGACCACCTATTTGGCAAAAAGCAGAAGTAGTACTTAAAAAGATGGAGGAAGAAGCTAAATCTATGCAAACTGTTAAATATTTCCTGCAAGTACAGCCTCCAAGATTTAGTAGGCATTGTCCCTCTAAGAATTGGTCCTTTCCTACCTCTTCCAGGCCTTCAAAGTCCAAACCCAGAACCAGCAGAACTCCCAGGCTTCAGTCCCACGGTACGCACAGGACTAAGCAGTGGGGGGCTCCCACTTCCAAATTAGGGAGTAGTAAAATGCCCCCCTATGGTAAACTGTCTCAATGACTTAACTTTAAAACTTCCAAGCCCTTCTCAACTGACTGCTCCTTTAGGGGGAAAGATTGCTCTGCAGGCAAAAAACTGGGAACTCATTACCCAGGACAAATGGGTTTTAAATATAGTTTCCCAGGGATACAGATTCCACTTCCACATTTTACCAACCCCAAACGGTTGGCCAGATCTACCCCCAAATCAGTGGGCAGAGGCTCAAAAGCAGGTACTCTCAAGTATAAGGGCTGTTCACATTGTCCCAGAAGAGATAAGGGGACAAGGTTTCTACTCAAGACTTTTCCTGGTGCCCAGAAAAGACAACACATGGCGTCCTATCCTGGATCTCTCTATCCTAAACACCTTTTTAGTGATCTCAAATTCAAGAAGCTAACTCTTCACCAGTTTCTTCCTATGCTAGGCAAGGATGCCTGATGTGCAACACTGGATTTAAAGGAAGCCTACCTGCACATCCCAATCGGAGAATCTTGCAGAAGATACCTACGCTTCAAAGCAAGCTACATGCACTATCAGTTCTCTGCACTGCCCCTTGGCTTATCTACTGGGCCCAGGGTATTCACAAAGTGCCTGGCTCCAGTCACTGCATTTTGAAGGCAAAGAAATATTCAAATACACGCATACCTGGATGATTGTCTAATTCAGGCAGAAGGCCAGGACACACTTTCTAATCATTTGGCGTTTGTACAAAAGGTGCTAACTTGTCTGGGGTACACCATAAATGAAGAGAAATCACATATTGTACCCTGTCAACAAATTGTATTCCTGGGAGCAAGCTTTAACACAACTTCCCAGATAGCTTTCCTCACACCAGAGAAACAAGTTCATTTGACAGCTTACTTCAAACTAATGGCCACAAAAACCCTGCTATATCTGCAAGACAAATACTGCAAGCCTTGGGGTTCATGGCCTCCTGCATTCTCCTAATTCTGTAGGCAAGACTGCATATGAGGAAACTACAATGATATCTAAAAAGCCTGTAGAGTCAATATTCTCAGGATCTAGAAACAATGATTCCTATCATACCTTGCCTACAGTTAGAGTTCCTTTGGTGGGCAGAGGCCTGCCACCAAAACAAAGGACTGCCATTCACTCTACCCCCTGCCACCCAAACTCTAACAGATGCATCAGACTATGCATGGGGGGCTCACTTGGCAGGGAAGTGCATTTAGGGCAAATGGAATCCAAGTCAAATGCACCTGCATATCAATCAAAAAGAAATGTTAGCTGTACAGAATGCTGACATCCTTCAAGGATGATACCCCATTTGGTATGTACCTCTCAAGACATCTGCAACAACTGGAAAGGCCTCAGAAATACCTCACTAAAAGAATCACAGGCCTAAAGCAGATGCCCTATGCTGACCACCTTAAAAAACTCCAGCTGTACTCTGTCGCATATCGTCTACTCAGAGGCGATCTCTGCTTAACATACAAGGCCATGTCAAACCCAGAGCTGTTGGACATGCTACACTTAAAGAAATCCCAATCCCTCAGAGCTACACGCTCCAGGGATCTAAACCTGGTCATCACAATAAACAAAACATGCTGGAGGGATAGGTTTCTGACCCAGAGACTCCCCAGACTCTGGAATAGATTGCCCATACATGTCAAGCAGAGTGTCTCTTTGGACCTCTTCAAGAGGAACCTTGACGATTGGATGGGAGAGAGGAAATTCACCCCAGGGATCACGTCAGTCGCCCTGCTAGACAGGGGTCCAGGAAAGTAAATAATGTGGGAAGAAATAGCCAGGGAATTGTTATGGCTAGGCTTGTATAGGCCCTAGGGCTGATAGCCTAGTACCAACCTATGAACCTATGAACCTACGAACCTATGAACATTCTTCCAGGACAGTTAATGATAAAGACGGTCAACACCACTGTTGTTGTTCATAAACAAGCGGGGAGGAACCCACTCATACCCTCTCTGCAGACTAGCCATGGCTCTGTGGAGCACAGCCTTGAGCTACCAAATGCACCTGCAGGCTCATTTCCTGCCAGGAAAGTTAAATACACTGGCAGACGAACTAAGCAGAAATCTCATGGACCCACACGAGTGGAAACTGGAACCAAAGGCATTCAACATGCTGATAAACAAATGGGGGAGTCCAGAATATAGACCTGTTTGCCTCCCCCCAGAACTACCAATTGGACAAATTCTGCACAAGGAATCCCCACAAGCAAGCTTGGAAAGTGGATGCCATGTCCTTCACCTGGAAAAATCTATCCATTTATGCCTTTTCTCCTCTGCCACTCCTCTCCAGGGTACTACTAAAGATCAAACAGGACAAACTAAGGACAATACTGATTGCACCAGACTGGCCACGCCAACACTGGTGTAGCCCCTCTTGTGCAGTGTCACTGCTGGCACCATGGCACCTGCCTCAGACCCCTACCCTGCTGTCCCAGCAGGAGAGCTGGATTCTGCACCCTCAGCTTCAAACCCTGAATTTGACAGCCTGGCTAATTAGCTGATCTCTCCGTTACCATCTCTCAGTAAACAAGTTTTGGATGTCATTCTGAAGGCAAGGAGGCCTAGTACTAGAAAATCTTATGCTGAAAAATGGAAAAGATTCTCTTCCTGGAACCAAACTCGGGATGGGCACAGCAGCACCCAATTTTCCTCAGATTCTTCAATGCATAACTGAGATGCTTCACAAGGGCCTTTCCTTTTCCTCCATCAAAATTCATCCCTCAGCCATTTCAGCTCATTACAACACAGAACCACCCCTCTTCCTCATCCATTGCTCAAGCAATTCCTCAGAGCGGCCAAAAATGTAAGACCACCCAGGAGAGCCCCAACTCCAGCCTGGGACCTTAACTTTGTATTGGAAAAACTCACTCTACCTCCTTTTGAACCAGCTGCAAGTAAAGAGTTAAAATTCCTTTCTTGGAAAACAGCCTTCCATTTAGCCATCATGTCAGCAAGAAGGGTGTCTGAATTACAGGCCCTTATGTCAGTGGAGCCTTTCATCATCTTTCATGCGGGCAGGGTGTCCCTCAGGACCAATTAATCAGTCCATTCATTTGCCAACCTTCTTTTCTAATCCACAGAACAAAGGGGAACCAGATATTGCACTCCGTAGATGTGCACAGACAACTTAGATTTTACTTGGACAAGACTAAACCTCTCAGGAAATCTGAACAACTGCTGGTGGCATTTGCTGCAGGGGCAGAGGGGAAGGCCATTTCAAAGCAAACCATGTCTAAATGAATAGGCCATTGCATTCATTTCTGCTGTAAGTACCATGGAAAACCTATCCCACAGAGGATAAGACCACATTCAACCAGGGCTGCATCTGCCTCTGCAGCCTTCCTCAGAGGTGTCCCTACTAGGGACATCCTAGAAGCTGCTACCTGGAGTTCTGTACATACTTTCACCAAGCATTACCATTTGCTAATTTTCTCTCAATCCAGAGCTAGTTTTGCCTCTGCAGTCTTGCAGGGCCTCATAGCTGGTCCTAATGCTGTCTAAATTCCTCCTCCCATTCTTTGCTTTTGGAATCTACCCAAATATGATGACTGCAACAGTGAAACGCGAAGAACATAGTACAGTTGTGTACACTTACCATAAATGTACATGTTCGAGTGTATTCACTTTTGCAGTCCTGGTAACCCTCCCTCCAGCCCCCTGACTTTTTCTGGCTATACCTCTATTCCTTTTTCCTATGCTTAAAAGCTTTTTGGCATATTTGCTTTTTTGTTGGAGGTATAACCTTTTATATACATTTAATTGCTTCCCATTAGGAGGGCACCTGACATCTGGGGCAAGAAAAACTGATGTAATGTCATTGGCTGCATGCTTTATACCCCTGACTACCTGACGTCATGGAAGATGAGACCGCAGCCGACACATGACCCAAGACTTTGATAATCAGGCCAACTGAGGGCTACTGCAAGCTGATAACCCAAATGTGATGACTGCAACAGTGAACACACTCGGACATCTACATTTATGGTAAGTGTACACAACTGTACTTTCCTGAGAGGGGCCAACAACTTAAGGCCACCAAGAAGAGCCCCCACCCCTGCTTGGGACCTTACTTTTTTGTTGGAAAAGCTCACACTACCCTCCTTTGTGCCTGCAGCGTCAGCAGAGTTAAAATTACTCTCTTGGAAAACAGCCTTGCTTCTGGCCATCACTTCAGCTAGAAGAGTGTCTGAGCTACAAGTACTTATGGCTGTGGAACCCTTCATAATTTTTCATGCTGACAGGGTCTTCCTCAGGACTAACCCAACTTTTATGTCTAAAGTATTGCCCAGTGTGGCTTTCAACCAATCTATCCATTTGACCACCTTTTTCTCTAATCCTCAAAATAAGGGGGAAAGGATCCCGCACTCTTTAGATGTACACAGACAGCTCAGATTCCACCTTGATAGGACTACGCCCTTCAGGAAATATGACCAGTTACTACTCTGCTTAGCACCGGGAGCAGAGGGCAAGGCCATATCAAAACAAGCCATCTCTAAATGGATAGCACACTGTATCCATTTCTGCTACAAACATCATGGGTAACCACCCCCTCAGGGTCAGAATGCATTATACTAGGGCAACTTCAACCTCTACAGCCTTTCTCAGAGGAGTCCCTACCAGGGACATTCTGGAAGCTGCTACTTGGAGTTCTGTTCATACCTTCACAAAGCATTACCACCTGCTTATCTTTTCCAAATCTAGGGCAGGTTTTGCAACAGCAGTCCTGCAGGGCATATTAGCCAGCCCCAACTCTTCTTGACTGCCTCCACCCATTCTTCAGCTTTGGGAATCAACCCAAGTGTGATGACTGCAACAGTGAAACACGAAGAAGATAGTACAGTTGTGTACACTTACCATAAATGTAGATTTTTCGAGTGTATTCAGTGTTGCAGTCCTGGTTTCCCACTCTCCAGCCCCCTTGTCTTTCTTTCTCTCTCTTCCTCACTCCTTTACAGGGCTATTGGTATTTACTTTTTACTGCTGGCGTTTTTCCACCGTAACTTAGCTCCCTATTTGGGGGCTCCTGACATTTGGGGCAAGAAAAACTGATGTAATGGCATCTGCTGCCTGTTTTTATACCCCTGATGAACCCGATGTTAGTCCTGAAGCAGCAGCAACCAACGCAGAAATACTAAGCCTCTGGTATTCGGGCCGACTGAGGGCAACCCGTGGCAGGATAACCCAAGTGTGATGACTGCAACAGTGAATGCACTCCATTTATGGTTAGTGCACACAATTGTACTTTCTGCAGGAGGCCAGAAAACCCAGCACTAGGAGGAACTATGTGGCTAAGTGGCTCAGATTCTCCAATTGGTGTCATAGGAACAAACAGAACCCCCTCACTACCTCCATCCCTAGGGTCCTGTCGACATATTCTTCAATCAAAGTCCACTTGTCTGTCATCTCTGCCTGTCTGCCCATTTCACCTCCCCTGGCATCCAGACTGGAAGTCAGACTCTTTTTAAGAGGATTCCTCCACATCAAAACCATCCTTCCTCTGTGGAATATAAACTTTGTATTCGAAGAGCTAACACCATCTCCCTTTGAACCAGCACATTCTGCTTCTCTGAAATTTTGTACATTCAAAACAGTTCTGCTAGTTGCCCTCACATCTGCCAGGAAGGATTTTGGAGATCCAAGCTCTGATGGCCACATCCTGCTGCCTAGTCTTTCACAGGGGCAGAGTGGTGCTCAAGACCAACCTCTCCTTCATGCCCAAGGTAGTTAATGAACTCTCGTTGAATCAGACCATTAACCTTCCTGTCTTCTGCCCCCATCCTCAAAATGCTTGAGAGAGGACTCTTCACTCTCTGGACGTGCGCAGACAACTAAGTTATTACGTAGACAAAACCAAAGACCTCAGGAAATCAGAACAGATGTTCTTCGTGTTTCACTGTTGCAGTCATCACATTTGGGTTATCCCTGCCAGGGAAGCCCTCGGACGGCCTGAATACCAAAGGCGTAGTATTTCTGCATCAGTTCCTGTTGCTTCAGGACTGACGTTAGGTCATCAGTAGTAGCCAGTATCAAACCACATTCAACTAGATCAGCTGACTCTTCTGCCTTTTTCAAAGGCATTGATTCCCCTTCTATTTTAGAGGCAGACACTTGGACCTCAGTGCACACCTTTCCCAAACACTACAAGCTGGATATGGCATCCCGTGCTAGAGACGGTTTTGCCAGAACTGTCCTACAGGGTCTCCTGGACCACAGAAACCCTTCCTCCTCCCAGGATCATACTTAAAGCTCTGGTACTCTCCCTACTGTTATGAATACTGCAATATCAGAATAGAAGGACATGAAATAGTTGTATAAGACCTTACCATAACCATAGATGTCCTTCTTTTCTATGTTGCAGTATTCTGAAGAGTGAAGAATATGGCGTCGGCTGTGTCTTATATACCCCTGTCGCACTGACGTCAGGAAAGAAAGCGACAACAACCGACGCCGGATCAAGACTTTGGAATACGGCCGACCGAGGACCCTCCTGACGGCAGAGAACCCCATATGTGATTACTGCAGCTGTATTAGCACTCTAACATCTACATTTATGGTAGGTACAAAACTGTACTTTTTGATTCCTTGGAGGCCTCTTGCAGGGCCGCCGTATCTGGATCTGTGATAAGAAGGCATGCTTGGCTCAAGGAGCAAAATCTGCCTGATCATGTTAATGCTAAATTGTTGGATGCTCCTTTACAGCAATACAGTCTGTTTGGTAATAAGGCAGAAGAGGTTTAAAAAAGATGGTAGACGAAGCTAAATCTATGCAAACTGTAAAAGATTTCTTGCAAGTGCAGCCACCCAGGTTCAGTAGACACTGGCCTACTAAGAACTGGTCCTTTCCTGTGTCCAACAGAGCCGCTCAGGGCAAACCCAGATGCTTCAAAGGCTCCACGTTTCAGTCACAAGGATCTTACAGGTTAAAACAATGGGGTGCCTCCACGTCCAAATCAGGAGGCAGCAAAGCACAACCCTACAGTAAACAAGTCTCAATGACTTTCCTCTGCCATCTCCAAACACTTATCTTTTGGCAGCCCCTTTGGGGGGAAAACTAGCACTTCATGTTCAAAGTTGGCATTTAATTACCCAGGAAAAGTGGGTCTTAAATATAGTATCCCAGGGCGTACAGATTTAATTTCCACACGTTGCCAATTCAAAACAGATGGCCAGATCTGCCACCAAATCAGTGGGCAGAGGCCCAGAAACAAGTCATGTCCTTCATGGATATGGGGCTACTCAACCAGTACCAGAAAAGGAAAAAGGACAATGATTTTATTCAAGACTTTTCCTGGTACCCAGAAAAGACAAATCATGGCGTCCAATTCTGGACTTACCTATTCTAAATGCGTTCCTGGACATTCCAAAATTCTGGCTTTACAACAGCTACTGCCTATGCAAAACAAGAATGCCTGGTTGGTAACTCTAGACTTAAAAAGGCATACCTGCATATCCCAGTCAGGGAATCTTGCAGAAGATACCTCCGCTTCAAAGCAGGCTACTTACATTACCAGTTCTCTGCACTGCCCTTTGGCTTATCTACTGTGCCCAGGATCTTTACAAAATGCCTGGCACCAGTAATTGCATTTTGCAGACAAAGAAACATTCAACTTTATCCATATCTGGCCGATTGTCTCATTCAGGCAGAGGACAAGGACACACTTCTTCAGCATTTGGTATTTGTAAAAAGGCTTCTAGCATGCCTAGGGTACACCATAAATGAAAAGAAATCACAACTGGTACCCTCTCAAATAATTACATTCCTGGGTGCAAGCTTGAATACAACTGCCCAGATTGCTTACCTCACGCCAGACAAATTCATTTGACAACATACTTCAAACAAGTGGCAACAAAAACCCAGCTATCTGCAAGACAAATTATACAGGCTTTGGGGTTCATGGCATCCTGCATTCTACTAATTCCATATGCGAGACTGCATATGAGGAAACTTCAATGGTACCTAAAAAAACTTGTGGAGTCAACATTGTCACAGCCTGGAAACAATGATTCCTCTCATTCCCTGCCTGCAACAGGAGTTCCTTTGGTGGGCAGAGGCATGTCACCAAAACAAGGGACTGTCATTCATTCTACCCCCTGCCACCCAAACCCTAACTACAGATGCATCAGACTATGCTTGGGGGCCCATCTGGCAGGGAGATGCATTCAGGGCAAATGGAGCCCAACCCAAATGCATCTACATATCAATCAGAAAGAAATGCTAGCTGTACAGAATGCACTGACAGCCTTCAAGGACTTCCTTCATCCAGGGCAACTACTGATAAAGACGGACTACACCACAGTTATGTGGTACATAAACAAGCAGTGGGGGTACCCACTCCTACCCCCTTTGCAGACTAGCCATGGCCTTGTGGACCACAGCCTTGACTTACCAAATACATCTTCAAGCTCAGTTCCTGCCAGGAAAGCAAAATACACTGGCAGACAATCTAAGCAGAAATTTTATGGACCCACACGAATGGAAACTAGGCCCACAAATCTTCAGCATGCTGACACGAAAATGGGGGAGCCCAGACATAGATCTATCTGCCTCTCCCCAAAACTATCAGTTGGACAAATTCTGCACAAGAACTCATCACAAAAAAGCATGGAAAGTGGATGCTCTATCTTTCAGCTGGAAAAACCTATCAGTCTGTGCCTTTCTCCCTCTGCCTCTACTCTCCAAGGTCTTACTAAAAGTCGGACAGGAAAAAACAAAAATGATTCTGATTGCTCTGGACTGGCCTTGCCAACACTGGTACCCGCTTCTAAGGAATATGCCACACCTTCCTCCGTGGTACTTGCCTCAAACACTTCACCTATTGTCTCAGCAAAACTATCAAATTCTGCACACTCCGCTCCAAACTCTGAATCTTGCAGCATGGCTAATCAACTAATTTCACCAATCAAATCTCTCAGTAAACCTGTGATGGATGTCATTTTGGAGGCTAGAAGGCCTAATACTAGAAAATCGTATGCTGATAAATGTAAGAGATTCTGTGCTTGGAATCGAGCACAAGGAATAAACACAGCTAAGCCCAATATTCCTCAGATTTTGCAATATGTAACTGAGATGCTTGACAAGGGCCTATCTTTTCAATAAAAATCCATGCCTCTGCCATCTCGGCTCATTACAACACAGAACCTCCTCTTTTTTCTCATCCCCTGCTAAAGCAGTACCTCAGAGGGGCCAAAACTTTAAGGCCTCCCAGGAGAGAACAGACTCCTGCATGGGACCTTAAATTTGTGCTGGAAAAACTCACCCTACCTCCTTTTGAACCAGCTGCTACTGTGGATATAAAATTTTCTTGGAAGACTGCCTTTCTTTTAGCAGTGACTTCAGCTAGAAGCATTTCAGATCTACAGGGTCTCATGGCTTCATTATCTTTTACCTGGATAGGGTGTCCCTCAGGACCAATCCTTCTTTTATGCCTAAGGTGGTATCCAGTGTGGTATTCACCTGCCAACTTTTTACCCAAATCCGCAGAACAAGGGGGAGCGGATTCTGCATTCATTGGATGTACACAGACAACTAAGATTCTACTTAAACAGGACAAAATTTCTAAGAAAGTCTGTGCAACTACTGGTGGCATTTGCTGCAGGAACAGAGGGGAAGGCTACATCAAAGCAGACTATTTCAAAATGGATAAGCCATTGTATTTGTTTATGCTATTTGCACCATAGTAAACCTGTGCCCAAGGGGATCAGATCTCATTCCACCAGGGCTGCTTCTACTTCTGCAGCTTTTCTTAGATGGGTTCCCACCAGAGACATTCTAGAAGCTGCTACTTGGAGCTCAGGTCATACGTTCACAAAGCATTACCATTTACCTCTCTTTTCTAAATCCAGGGTAGGCTTTACCACTGCAGTCCTGCAGGGCCTTATATCTGCTCCTAATGCTGTTTAATTCCATCCTCCCATCCATAGCTTTGGGATTCTACCCAAATGTAATGACTGCAACACTGAAACAAGAGGAACATAGTACAGTTGTGTACACTTACCATAAATGTAGTTGTTAGAGTGTATTCACTGTTGCAGTCCAGGTTACCCACCTGCCAGCCCCCTTTCTTTTCTATTATACCCCTTCTTTCCTTCACTATGCTCAAAAGCCTTTGTGGTGTATTTGCTTTTAGTTGAAGGTAAATTATTTGTGTTCTAAAGTACATGTTTGTGTGCGTGTGTGTCTATATATGTGTGTGTGTGTGTGTGTGTGTATATATATATATATATATATATATATATATATATATATATCTGTACGTTTATATATTTTTGCTCCCCATTTGGGGGGCACCTGACATCTGGCCCAAGAAAAACTGATTAAAATGGCGTTTGCTGCATGTTTTGTACCCCTGACGAGGAAGAGGAGACAGCAACCGACGCAGTACCCGGAACTTTGTTATTCGGGCCGACTGAGGGCAACCTGTCAGCAGATTGCCCAAATGTAATGACTGCAACAGTGAATACACTCGAACATCTACATTTATGGTATGTATACACAACTGTGCTTTCCCTGGGTTGCGATGTCCTTGAGTTGGTCTCCCCCTAGGGTTGTCCCTAGAAAAAATAAATAAAATTGAGCCCTGTTATCTTCTTCAGAGATGTTTTCTTTTGATGAGGGAGAATTCATTAATTTAACTAAAGGTTTATTGCAGGATTTAAATTCTCTAGAGTATGAATGGAATTTTTTGAAAAGCAGTAAGTCATTTCCTTAGTTTCTGAAGATTCCTTTTGAAATTAATATTAAAGGCATATGGCATATTCTGTATTTTCTGCCAAAATCCCAAATAGTTTCAGAGGAAGCTGAATCCTCAGAACATCTTTTAGAAGAATTTTCTTGTACTGAGGGTATGTCCAGAATGAGTAATTTGTTTTTAATGGGACAAGTTTTTCCTGCATCATTTAAGAAATTTTATGACATGGTGTCACAAGTGACTGTACTACTGCCAAATCCTATTCCTCCTTTGATGGCCAGCCTTGGAGTATGCTTTTCATTTTGCCTGCAGTATGCCTGATAGAAACCATTTTGCCCTGAAAAGGCAAAGACCTTATAAGGTTTGTTCATTCTTAATTTCTCATCCTTGGTCACATCCAGTAGCTATTTCAACTTGTGGTCCAGCTGCTAATAAAAAATTGATGAATGCTAATCCTTTTCCTTTAGACAAGGATGGAAGAGCTTTTGACAGGTTTGGGAAGAGAATTTAATAAGTTAGTTACCTACGAATGTATGGAGAATACTTTATCCCTGGTTTTATGGTCCAGGAAGGAATGAATTCTGAAACTACTATTGGCACGAATGAGGAATTTATTCTTGAATAAAGTAACCCTATCTCAATGGAAAACCAAATAGGAGTCACTCATCGTGAGAGCATGCAACTCAGATACTCTACAGTGACAATGGTCTTCCAAATCATGAACCAAAAAAAAAAAAAAACGCCTCATGAGCTGGTTCAAAAATGAGAGTGATTTAACTTTTCCAAGACAAATGTGATCCTAGCAAGGTGCCACCTGAGCTCTGTGGTCTTAAATGCAAACCCCATTTCAAGAGCAGCTTGAACAAAGTCTGAGAAGAAAGAGGAAGAACTATGGGTACACATGTTGAAATGGCAGAGAAATGCACCTTGCTGCTAAAGGAATATGATAGGCTAGTGGATAGTAACTTTCACAAGTATAGCAACACCAGAAGTACGTAATCCCTGTCTGGACCCTGGTTATTAGAGCACCACTCTTTTCCGGATGCTAACAAAATATTTCCTAGTAGCAGAATTAATTCCTTTCGGAAAGCTATACAGCTGTGTATTTCCTGTAATTTGGCAAGATGAGGCAGCCTGCTTCAAAACAGACAGTTTACAGATGGTTGTCCCTTGTTATTTCTTCCTCTTATTCCCACCATGGTAAATCACTTCCAGACAGGATCAAAACACATTGTACCAGAACTTTGGCTTTTCTGATTGCTTATTGGAAAGGGGTTGACTCCAAAAGTGTTCTAGAGACAGCTACTTGGTCTTCTGCTTATTTTTTTTACAAAGCATTACCAATTTGATTACCCTGCCAGATCCAGGGCAGGCTTTACTAGGACCATTTCCCAGGAGCTCTTAGTACTAGCACCTTCCAGGAAGGATAAGCTATGATAATATACTCCTATAGCTAAAGTTATTGTAGCAGTTATTTATGGTCCACATAGTTCAGTTATATAAGTTGGACTTGCCATAACAGTCAATGTTTGCTTAAATCATTGTTAGACGATTGTTATATATTTTTTTTGTTCTAGTTATGTATTTTTTTTTCCAGGACAAGTAGCCTTGATAATTTTTTGCAGCCAAGAAAGTCCTGAAGTGTTTTGGTACCCAGGCTGCTGTTTTCGCCACACACAAGCTTGAGAGACAGCAGTCTGAGCGCATGTGTGGCCAGAGTGAATGTTTTTGTAAAACTGTCCAACCATTTTATCCTTGGCAAGAAGTAACACGTATAGTATTCATTTTTATGATTACTAATTAAGCTTCTGCGATTGGCAATTCGGTGTCTTTTTCATCTGTTTCAACATTTAGGTTATCAGATCCAACTGGATCAAACCAGAACTAACCTCAGTACTTTTTCAAGAGGTTGGATCAAGGCCTGTGATTCCTCCCATACCCATAATTCCTTCTGAGCCCTGGGAACCCTTCATGTTTCCCGTAATTTTTGACTAAAAAGTTATTTCATGTTGGCTAAGAGGAGTAAATGTAAATGTAAATGCAGGAAACTGATATATAAAGGCAAATATTTTTTAAGTGCTTGTTTTGTCTAGATCCTAACCACAACTTTGGAGAGTGTTCAGTTTGTACATCTTTTGTTCCTAAAACTATAATTAGTTTATTTGAGACTCTCAAAATTTTCCTTGAGAGTCTGAGACTAAAAGTGTTTGCGTGAGGTAGGATGGATTCTCAGTCTTTCTATTGGGAGGATGTTCTTCATGTTTCACTGTTGCAGTCATCACACTTGGGTTATCTGCCTGCAGGTAGCCCGCAGTCTGCCTGAATACCAGAGTCTTGGGATTTCTGCGTCGGATGCTGTTGCCTCTTCCATGACGTCAGGTCATCATGGGTATAAAACATGCAGCCAATGCCATTACATCAGCTTTTCTTGCCGAGCAGAACCCGAAGCAGAAGCAGTTTGCAAGTGCCAGTCGGCCACTACCTGAAATTTTCATTATTTGAGTTTCAGACCTGAAATCTTCTAAAGCTAAGTACCCTGTTGGCGATTCTTTTTTCTTGCTCTAACTGATGTCAGAAAAAATTAATAATTGTCTTGCCTGCGGAAAGCAAATACCTCAGAGTTTTTCATTCTTACTCCGTCACTGGTTTAGGCCCAGACCATGACGTTCCTCGCTGTCGGTTTTGTGCCCTGTTCATGTTGCTAAATTCTTTCACTCTCATTCTCTGTATTCTGAAATGGCTTCGATAAACCATCTGATTACCAGTCTTCCGAAAAAACTTAAGGATAAAGACAGACCGCATATGTCCAAAACTGTCGATGACGCTTCTGTTAAGCTAGTCGCCAGTCAGCCGGTACTTGGGCGCTTTCGCAGCCCTTGATACCCGCTTCTACAGATTCGCAGGCCTCTACTGTGACCCATTTGGAGTCCTGAATGACGCGAGATGATTCTTCGACTATGGAACCTGTGCATGTCTCTGCCTTGGATGGGTCCAGAGCTGCTGTGCAGGCACCGGCTTCTGAGGGCGTATTCAGACCTTCCGATGTTCATATTAAACCAATTACTTTGTTTCATACTAAAACTACAGAATTTCGCAGACAGAGTTCGCACTACGCCTTGGAAACCGACCAAAGCGCATTCTCAAGCTCCCATGCCACAGAAACAAATGCTTAGAATGGCTGAAGACCTTATTACTTTAATTAGGGGAAGCCAACCTTCCCCCTCTAAAAGACAAAGAATTGATTTTCTTTCTGATTCTTCAGATCACGAGTCCGATGACTCTGACCCCTCAGATTGCCAGGACATACCATTATCTACCTATGAGGATTCTGATGCAGTGGATTCCATTCCCTCTGCCACCTCACCAGAGGATTTTTCTTTCCGTGAAACACTGCATACCCTCAGATCATTTTATGTTGATTCCTGATTGTGCAGAACATAAAGATTTACAAGAGTTAATGCACTCTGCAAACCAAGTAGGAAAACATACTTTGCAGTGTGGTTTTGATGCTTTAGAAGCATTTTGCAGGGCTGCTGTCACTGGGTCTGTTCTTAGAAGGCATGCTTGGCTAAAGGAACAAATCTTGCCAGACCATGTCAAAGCAAAATTACTAGATGCTCCATTAAACCAAGAACGTTTGTTTGGCACTAAAGCAGAAGAAGTTCTTAAAAAGATGGAGGAAAAAGCTAAATCTATGCAAACTGTTAAAGATTTCTTACAGGTACAGCCACCTAGATTCAATAGGCATTGGCCTTTAAAAAACTGGCCCTTTCCAGTCCCTCCCAGACCTTCTCAGTCCAAACCCAGGGGCAACAGACCACCAAGACTGCAGTCTCAGGGTATGTACAGATCTAAACAATGGAGTGCTCGCACTTCAAAAACAGGGAGTGGTAGGCACCATCTTATGGAAAAAGTTCACAATGACTTGTCTTTCATCCTTCCCAGCCTTGCCCAAGCACTTGCACCCCTAGGAGGAAAACTCGCCCTGCATGCAAAAAACTTGGACATACATTACCCAGGACAGATGGGTCTTAAACATTGTATCCCAGGGATACAGATTCTACTTCCACTCATTGCCAACCCCAAACGGATTGCCAGACCTCCCCCTAAACCAGTGGGCAGAGGCCCCAAAACAAGTACTTCTCTTCTCAGTATCAAGGCTGTCCAACTTGTTCCAACTGAGCGAAGGGGACAGGGTTTCTACTCCAGATGGTTTCTGGTGCCCAGAAAAGAAAACTCTTGGCGCCCTATCCTGGATCTGTCAATTCTCAATACCTTCTTGGTGATTCCAAAGTTCAAAATGCTTACTCTCCAGCAGCTGCTTCCTATGTAAGCCAAGGACTCCTGGCTGGTCACCCTTGACTTAAAAGAAGCTTATCTGCACATCCCCATAAGGGAATCCTGCAGAAAAATGTCTATGTTTCAGGGCAGGCTCTATGCACTGTCAGATTTTCTTCGTGTTTCACTGTTGCAGTCATTACATTTGGGTTATCTACCTGCAGGTAGCCCTCAGCCGACCTGAATATCAAAGTCTTGGGTCTTGCGTCAGATGCTGTCTCTTCTTCCATGACATCAGGTGGTTAGGGGTATAAAGCATGCAGCAGATGTCATTACATCAGTCTTTCGTGCCGCGCGGTGCGTAAAGCAGAAGCAATTTGCAAGTGCCGGTCGGCAGACTCCTGAAATTTTTGATGTTCATCGTGTTACACTGCTGCAGTCATTACACTTGGGTTATCCTGCCGTCAGGCAGTCCCGCAGTCGGCCAGAGTTCCAAAGTCTTGGTCCGGAGTTGGTTGCTGTAGCCTACTCCCTGACGTCAGTGCGACAGGGGTATATAGGAACCAGTCGACACCATTTTCTTCAGTCTTTCTTGCCGCGCGGTGCCCGAAGCAAAAGCAGTTCGCAAGTGTCGGTTGGCCATCTCCTGAGATTTTCATTCTGAATCCAGAACCGATATCTTCTACAAAGCTAAGTACCCCGTTGGTGAAACTTTTTCTTGCCTCAGACCGATGTCAGTAAAAGTTAATAACTGTATTTCTTGTGGGAAGCAAATACCTCATAAGGATTTCCATTCCTGTTGTATCCCATGCCTAGGCCCTGACCACGACGTTACTGGTTGTCGGTTTTGTGCTAGGTTTAACAAGCGCACTATTAAACATCTGTTTGATTTTGCCCGACATTATTTTGGTAGAAAATTCAATTATACCATGCCATCGGAACTTCTGACGACTGGAATACACAAAAGGTGCAAAGACAAGGATAGGCATCCGAGGCCCAGAACTGACTAAGCCTCTTCTAGGCCAGTCACCAGCTCTCCGGTTTTCAGCGAGGTGCCTTCGCAGCCCCTGACGACCGCTTCTGTAGAACCACAAGCCGCCTCTGACTCCCACGTGGAGATGGCTGGGCCTTCGGCCGCAGAAGCTCTTCAGCCTACCGAGACTAACCTTTCAGAGGGATCCGGAGTAGCTGAGCAACCCACAGCTACAGAGGGTGTCTTCAGACCTACTCAGTTAAGCATTAAACCCTCAGCTAAGTTTAAGCCTCCTTTAAAGTCAAAGAAATAAATTCGGCATTGTCCAGGACAGGCCTCCATGCCTAAGAAACTAATGCTCAAAATGTCCGAAGACCTAATTACTCTGATCAGGGGCTCCCATCCCCCTCCTGATAAAAGGCCTAGACAGGATGCAGACTATGACTCATCCGACCAGGTGTCCATCTCTTCTGATTCATCCTCAGACTTAGGATACTCTTTACCCCCTTATGAGGATTCTGATGCTGAGGAATAAATTCCATCAGCCTCACCGCCTGAGGGACTACTCCGTTGGGGAAACCGTACATACCATGAGGGAGCTGTTCCACTGGGAAGGCCAGGATTACTCAGAATCCAAGAAAAAGCTCAGAGACTTCCTTTTATTACCTCAACACAGACCCCTTGCTATTCCACCAGTGTTAGATATTGTCGATGATGTGTATACTGAATCCAGCTTAAATCCTGATTCCTTACCTCCAGCCCCTGTTAAACCTGACAGATACTACAGAGACCCTGACTCACATAAATTTCTGTATAAAAGTCCTGTCGCTGATCCTGAAACTATTTCTCAGGGACCCAAAGGAGTTGAGGCCTCATCAGCCAAGAATCCAGTTCCCTCTGACAGATTCCAGAGCATTAGACAGATGGGGAAAGAAAGTATATAGGTCTGCAACTTTAGCAATGAGAGCCTTTAATTGCCAGTTTCACATGCTAAAATATCAGCAATTTTTACTGTCTCAGTTAAAACAAAAAATGCTTTCAGAATCAGATCCTCCTAATTTTAAAGAAATGCAGGATTTATTGTATGCAGCTGAACAAGTGGGAAAGCATACTTTGAATGTGGTTTTGATTCTCTAGAGGCCTCCTGCAGAGCAGCAGTTGCAGGCTCTGTTATTAGAAGACATGCTTGGTTAAAAGAACATACGTTACCAGATCATGTTAAAGCAAAATTGTTGGATGCTCCTTTGCAGCAGGATACGCTATTTGGAGATGAGGCAGAAGAGGTATTAAAGAAAATGGAGGACAAGGCAAAATCTATGCAAACGGTGAAGGATTTCTTGCAGGTTCAGCCTCCTAGATTTAGCAGAAACTGGCCAACTAAGAATTGGTCCTTTCCAATTACAGACAGGCCTCAAAGGGGAAGATACAGACGTCCAAGAGGTAGAGGTCAAACACAAGGTCCTTACAGGCCTCGACAGTGGGTTGCATCAGTCCAGAAAGAAGGGGAAGACAGGCCACAACCATATAAAAAGCAGCTCCAATGACTTTCCACTGCAGCTGCCAAACAAATCCGTCTTGGCAACCCCCTTGGGAGGAAAACTGGCACTCTCTTCTACCACAATTGGCAAATGATCACCAAAGACAAATGGGTTCTCAACATTGTATTTCAAGGTTACAGGTTCCACTTTCACATTCTGCCAAGGTTAAAAGGAATGCCAAGTCTGCCACCAAATCAATGGGCAGAGGCTCAAGAACAAATTACAGCACTCATGGATACGAGAGCTATTCAAAAGGTACCATCACAGGAGCAAGGACAAGGATTTTACTCGAGACTCTTTCTGGTACCCAGAAAGGACAAAGCCTGGAGGCCCATTCTGGATCTTTCATCTCTAAACACTTATCTGGATGTTCCGAAATTCAAAATGTTGACATTACAGCAGCTTCTTCCCATGCTGGGCAAGAAAGCTTGGTTCGTGACTTTGGACCTCAGAGGCAAACCTGCATGTCCCTGTCAGAAAAACTGCAGAAGATACCTCAGATTCATAGCTGGTTCAATGCACTACCAATTCTCTGCACTGCCCTTTGGCTCATCTACTGCGCCCAGGGTCTTCATAAAGTGCCTGGCACCAGTAATCGCATTTTGCAGACAGAAAGGAATTCAAATTTATCCGTACCTGGACGACTGCCTGATTCAAGCAGAGAGCAAAGACGCTCTTCTAAAGCATCTGGCATTTGTAAAAAAAGTTAAGTTGCCTGGGGTACACAGTAAACGAAAAGAAATTAAAACTAGTGCCCTCACAAGAGATAATATTCCTGGGTGCCAGCTTGAACACAATGGCCCAGATGGCTTATCTCACACCAGACAAACAAGGACAACTGATTCAATACTTTCAATTGATGGCAACAAAGACCCAGCTCCCTGCAAGAAAAATTCTGCAGGCCTTGGGTTACATGGCATCCTGCATACTAATAATTCCATATGCCAGACTGCATATGAGGAAACTACAATGGTACCTAAAGAATGTATGGTCTCAACACTGTCAAAGTTTGGAAACAGTTATACCACTGATCCCTTGCCTTCAACAGGAGTTTCAGTGGTGGGCTCAAGTGTGTCATCTCAACAAGGGACAGCCTTTTACACAACCCACAGCCAGGCAAACACTGACAACAGATGCATCGGATTACGCCTGTGGAGCACACATGGCAGGCAAATGTATTCAGGGCACGTGGACCGCAGAACAAAGGCATCTTCACATCAATCAAAAAGAGATGCTAGCTGTACAAAATGCGATAATAGCTTTCAAGGACCTGCTGCATCCAGGACAACTACTCCTAAAGACAGACAACACCACAGTTATGTGATACATAAACAAGCAAGGGGGCACTCACTCCTTCCCCCTATGCAGACAAACTATGACCTTATGGAACACAGCTATAAACCTTCAAGTTCATCTGCAAGCGCAATTCCTGCCAGGAGAGAAAAACACACTGGCAGATGACTTAAGCAGAAACATCATGGATCCCCACGAATGGGAGTTGAATCCATTAATATTCAGAATGATAACAGAAATGATGGAGCCCGGACATAGATCTGTTTGCATCCCCAATAAACTGCCAGTTGCAAAAATTCTGCACAAGGAGTTACCATCCGCAAGCATGGAAAGTGGATGCCCTCTCATTCAGCTGGAAGAACCTACAAGTATACGCTTTCCCACCACTACCTCTCCTGCCAAAGGTACTCATAAAAGCCAGGCAGGAAGAGCCAAAGATGATCCTGATTGCACCAGACTGGCCACACCAGCACTGGTACCCAATCTTAAGGAGCTTAGCACAAGAATCACCCTGGATTTTGCCTCAAATCCCACATCTGCTGACTCAGCACAACAAACAAATACTACACAGGCAGCTAAAGACCTTAAACCTAGCTGCATGGAAGATTCCTTAGTCAAGCAAGCAATGCCTCTCTCCAAAGCTGTTGTGGATGTCATTCTGGAGGCCAGAAGGCCTAGTACCAGGAAAGCCTATTCGGATAAATGGAAGAGATTGTGTGCCTGGAACCAAGTTCATAGCCTTGACCCTCTTGTACCAAACATTCCTCAGATACTACAATACTTAACTGAGATGCTGGACAAAGGACTCTCCTTCTCATCCATCAAGATCCACACCTCTGCTATCTCTGCTCATTACAACATGGATCCACCAATTTTCTCTAATCCTCTGTTAAAACAGTACCTCAGAGAGGCTAAAAACATAAGACCGCCCCGTAGAGCCACTACTCCAACTTGGGACCTCAACTTTGTTTTGGAGAAGCTAACTTTACCTCCTTTTGAGCCAACCAACACAGCAGAATTAAAATATATCTCTTGGAAAACTGCTCTGCTCTTGGCGATAACATCAGCAGGAAGAGTTTCAGAATTACAGGCTCTAATGGCAGTGGAACCTTTCCTCATTTTCCACCAGGACAGGGTGTCTTTACGAACTAACCCTACTTTTATGCCAAAGGTGGTATCCAGTGTGGCTCTAAACCAAACTGTTCACCTGCCAACTTTTTATCCTAAACCACAGAATAAAGGGGAGAGACTACTGCACTCTTTGGACATTCACAGGCAGTTACGCTTCTACTTGGACAAAACCAAAGCTTTCAGAAAATCTGAGCAATTATTGGTAGCATATGCTGCGGGAGCACAGGGAAAAGCCATTTCAAAACAGACCATTTCAAAATGGATAGGACATCGTATATGTTTCTGCTACACACACCATGGAAAACCCGTACCTAGCAGCATTAGATCTCACTCCACTAGGGCAACAGCCACTTCAACTGCCTACCTCAGGGGAGTACCTACCAAGGATATTTTGGAAGCAGCAACTTGGAGTTCTGTACACACCTTCAACCAAGCATTACCATCTGCCTCTATACTCTAAATCCAGAGCTGGCTTCACCACTGCAGTGCTGCAGGGCCTTATAGCCACCCCTAATGCCTTATAGAACCAGCCACCCTTCCTCAGCTTTGGGATTCTACCCAAGTGTAATGACTGCATTAGTGTAACACGATGAACATAGTACAGTTTTGTACCTACCATAAATGTAGATGTTCGAGTGTAGACACTGCTGCAGTTCAGGTTACCCTCCCTCCTTCCCCTCTTACTGGCTGGTACGTACCTATGTCTTCTACCCTTGCTACTTATGGGGAGTATTTGCTGGTAGCTGTAAGTTGTTTTTTGCTTTTCTTATGTATGTTTTATTAGCAATTGGAATTGCCTACATATTTAGAGGCACCTGACATATGGGGCAAGAAAAACTGAAGAAAATGGCGTCGGTTGCATCTTATATACCCCTGTCACACTGACGTCAGGGAGGAGGCGACAACTGACGCCGGACCAAGACTTTGGAACTCTGGCCGACTGCGTGACCGCCTGATGGCAGGATAACCCAAATGTAATGACTGCAGCAGTGTCTACACTTGAACATCTACATTTATGGTAGGTACAAAACTGTACTTTTTCGAGTTTCAGAACCGATATCTTCAAAAAAGCTAAGTACCCCGTTGGGGATCCTTTTTCTTGCTCTAAACCGATATCAGTAAAATTTAACAATTGTATTACCTGTGGAAAGGAAATACCTCATAAAGATTTTCATTCATACTGCATTTCTTGCTTAGGCCCAGACCACAACATCCCTCGCTGTCGATTTTGGGCCTTATTTGATCCTTGAACTGTTCATTGTCGGTCCATTTTTGCAGCAAACTATTTCGGTACTCAGTTTAATTATCCAGAAATGGCTTTGGTAAGCTGTCCGACTACCAACATTATGAAAAAACGTAAAGATAATGACAGAGACAGACCGCATAGGTCCAAAGCTGCCAACGACGTTTCTCTTAAGCTAGTCAA
Organism: Protopterus annectens; assembly: GCF_019279795.1. Taxonomy (NCBI): domain Eukaryota; kingdom Metazoa; phylum Chordata; order Ceratodontiformes; family Protopteridae; genus Protopterus; species Protopterus annectens. The sequence continues at coordinate 414,211,408 of NC_056747.1, read as the reverse complement.
CAGTTCGCCGGTACTCAGTGAGGCGCTTTCGCAGCTCCTGATACCCGCTACTTCAGATTCGCAGCCCTCTACTGAGACCCATTCAGAGTCCGGTATGCCACGAGATGCATCTTTGACTATGGAATCTGCGGATGTCTCTGCCTTGGATGGGTCCGGAGCCGCTGTGCAGGCACCGGGTGCTTCTGAGGGTGTCTTCAGACCTACGGACTTGCATTTCAAACTGATGCCATCTTTTTCTTCAAGGCCTAAAACTCGACCCACGCCTAGAAAACAGACGTCCAAACCACATGGTCAGGCCCATATGCCTAAAAAACAAATAAGAATGGCTGAAGATCTTATTATTTTAATTAGGGGAAGCCGGCCTTCTCCCTCTGAGACCTAGAGTTGATTTTCCTTCTGATTCTTCTGATCAGGATTCTGAAATTTCTGTTTCTCAGGATTTGCCCTTTATTTACCTATGAGGATTCTGATGCAGAGGACTCCATTCTGTCTGCTTCCTGTCCAGAAGATTTTTCTTTTGGTGAAACCTTGCACACTGTTAGGGAGCATTTCTGCTGGAAAAGCCAGGATTACTCTCACTCCAAAAAGTGGCTTAGGGAATTCTTATTCCTACCTCAACACAGGCCTTTCGCTATCCCTCCTGTCCTGGGCATTGTAAATGATGCCTTCTTGGAATCTAGCCTGGCCCCAGACACTTTACCTCTGGCTCCCAGGAAACCTGACAGGTATTACAGAGTACTTGACTCTCACAAGTTCCTTTTCAAGAATCCTACTGCGGACCCAGAGACCATTTCACAGGGACCTAAAGGCATTAAGGCTACTACTGCCAAAAACCCTACCCCCTCTGATAGATATTCCAGGGCCTTGGACAGATGGGGTAAGAAAAGGTATACACTTCTGCTACTGTGGCCATTAGGGCCTTAAACTGCCAGTTTCATATGTTAAAGTATCAGCAACATATTATGGGACTACTTAAACAGAATATGATGTTGATTCCCGATTGTGCTGAACATAAAGAATTACAGGATTTAATGCATTCTGCTGAACAAGTTGGTTAACATACTTTGCAATGTGGTTTTGACTCTCTTGAAGCATCTTGCAGGGCTGCTGTCACTGGGTCTGTTCGTAGAAGGCATGCTTGGCTTAAGGAGCAAAATTTGCCAGATCATGTTGAAGCTAAATTACTGGATGCTCCCTTAAACCAAGATCGCCTGTTTGGCAACAAAGCAGAAGTCCTTAAAAAGATGAAGGAAAAAGCTAAATCTATGCAAACTGTTAACGATTTCCTGCAAGTCCAGCCTCCCAGATTCAGTAGGCATTGGCCTCCTGAGAATTGGTCCTTTCTTGTCTTTTCCAGGCCTTCTCAGTCCATACCCAGAACAGCAGGACCACCAAGGCTACAGTCTCAAGGTACTCACAGGCCTAAGCAGTGGGAGGCTTCCACTTCCAAAGCTGGAAGTAGTAAGACACCCCCTATGGAAAACTGTTACAATGACTTAATCTTAAACCTTCCCAGCCCTGCTCAACTGCATGCTCCCTTAGGGGGAAAGATCACACTGCATGCAAAAAACTGGGAACTAATTACCCAGGACAAATGGGTTTTAAATATAGTTTCCCAAGGATACAGATTCCACTTCCACACCTTACCAACGCCAAACGGTTGGCCAGACCTACACCCAAATCAGTGGGCAGAGGCTCAACAGCAGGTTCTCTCTCTTCTAAGTATCAGGGCTGTTCAGCCTGTTCCAGCAGAAGAAAGAGAGGACAAGGTTTTTACTCAAGACTTTTCCTGGTACCCAGTAAAAGACCAATCCTGGCATCCTATCCTGGACCTCTCTATTCTAAACACCTTCCCAAAATTCAAAATGCTAACACTTCATCAACTGCTTACTATGCTAGGCAAAGAAGCCTGGTTGGCAACCTTTAGACTTAAAGGAAACTTACCTGCACATTCCAATAAGGGAATCTTGCAGGAAATACCTATGCTTCAGAGCAGGCTACATGCACTGTCAGTTCTCTTCACTTCCCTTTGGCTTACCCAGGGTATTCACAAAGTGCCTAGCTCCAGTCATTGCATTTTGCAGGCAAAGAAATATTCAAATATATCCATACCTGGACGGTTGTCTAATTCAGGCAGAAAATCAGGACATGCTTCTAAATCATCTGACATTTGTAAAGAAACTTCTAACCTCACTGGGGTACACCATAAATGAAAAGAAATCTCATCTAGTATCCTGCCAACAAATTGTATTCCTGGGAACAAGCTTGAACACAACCTTCCAGATGGCTTACCTCACGCCAGAGAAGCAAGTTTGACAGTCTACTTCAAACTACTGGCCACAAAGACCCAGCTATCTGCAAGGAAAATCCTGCAAGCCTTGGGGTTCATGGCCTCTTGCATTCTACTAATTCCATATGCAATACTGCATATGAAGAAACTACAATGTTATCTAAAAAGCCTATGGTGTCAACATTCACAGGACCTGGAATCAATGATTCCTATCATTCCTTGTATAAAAACAGAGTTCCTTTGGTGGGCAGAGGCCTGCTACCACAACAAGGGACTGACATTCATTCTACCCACTGCTGCCCAAAGCCTAACAGATGCATCAGACTATGCATGGGGGGGCTCACTTGGTAGGGCAGTGCATTCGGGGCAAATGGAACCTGAGTCAGATGCACCTGCGTGTCAATCAAAAAGAAATGTTAGCTGTACAGAATTCAGTAGAATGCAAGAGGCCATGAACCCAAAGGCTTGCAGGATCCCGGAAACTACCGTCCCATCCATCTGAAAGGCCATGGAGCGTATTATCATGGAACTTATAAACCAAGACATTGGCAACCTTCAAACACTGGACCCCACCCAGTTTGGGTTCGTGAAGGGCCGATCTTGTCTCCTGAACCTGATTGACTTCTTCGAATCAGTCTCCAGAGCCATGGATAAGGGTAAGGTGGTCCACACAGCCTATCTAGACCTTGCCAAAGCTTTTGACACCATCCCCCACTCTGGAATCATAGATAAACATACTAAGCTGGGCATTAATCCCTACGTCACCCAATGGGTTGCTAACTGGCTTACTGATAGAACCCACACTGTAAAAGTAGCTGACTCCAAATCCAGCTCCAGACAAGTGACAAGTGGGCTACCTTAGGGTTCAGTCCTGGGACCACTCTTGTTTGCATCTATTTCTCTGAAGTACAGGCCAACACTAAGGGACTCTGGCTAACAAAGTTCACAGATAACTGCAAACTGGGAGCCATTATTGAATCCTCAAATGATGTGGATAGTCCAAGAACACCAACAGTCTGGTAAACGATAACTCTGCACAATAACTGCTCTGCTCGAACAGGTAAAGTATTTATTGTCAGTGTCCAAACAAAATGATAAAATAAGAAACCACCGATTTTGTACAAAAGTTAACCTTCCAAGTTGAGCGCGTTCATCTGGTAAAACAGACTTCATCAGAACAATGTAATTGTGGTTCACAATCAAATTTGTGTTATTACTGACATGATGGGATTAGTGTTGGATTAGAATTACATCCATTTTGAAAGTGAATTCTTTAGGCAAACCAGGGGAGTAGCTATGGGAGCATCTTGTGCTCCCATCTTTGCTAACTTGGTTATGCTTGAATGGGAAACGGAATTTCTGTTCAAATGCGAATTTTATCAATACATTGTTTACTATACGAGATATTTGGATGATTTGTTTTTGTTATGGAAAGGTCCTGTTGACAAGATCAATTCCTTTATTAGTTATATTAATCACACAACTGATTTTTTAAAATTCGCTCACAATATCAGTGATAGTGGCATTGCATATTTAGACACGTATATTAACCATTCTGATGGAGGGTTTGCATCGCAAATACATAGACAGGACACTTTTTCCAATGATTATTTGGAATTTAGTGGTAATCACCCTCAGTATGTCTTCAAAAATGTTTTTAAGGGGCAGTGCATCAGGGCAGCCCGTATGTCATCGACTATAGAAATTATGTATTAAGAACTGGACTTTATTAAGTCTATGTTCACAGATAGGGGGTATCCTAGTTCCTTATTGTGTGATGTAGTTAACTATGTAAGAAAAGAATGGGGTAAGAAATATTTACTCTTACTTGGTAATTCCACGAGTATTACCACAAGAAATGATGGTACAGCATCTAATTTAGGGCATAGCAATTGGGTTTGTGTGTTGATGTATTCGCTGGCAGTGCAGTACATCAAAAATATTATTAAGGGACATTGGAATTTGATAACTGCGGATGAAGACATAGCAATGACATTAGGTGCACATCCTTGTTTTGTTTACAAAACTGGATCTAACATTAAGAGATTATTGGAAACGATGACAAACGAACATGATAAGAAAAAGAAAATATCAGGAACTAAAACATGTGGATCATGTAAGCAATGTTATGCAGTCAATGAAGCCGATGGCTGAAAATTAGACAATTACAACAAGACTTATATAAAATGCAGGGCAGGAAATTGCAACACCAAATTTGTTGTATATTTAGCTACATGCATGTCATGCACAGTTCAAGCGACGCATATATGACCATTTGTACAGTATTAGGGTCAATGATAAAAACAATGCCTTATATCGACATGTACTTAAAAGTGGAGGGGGACACTATTTTAAATTTGCTATCATTGATCATATTGGTATACCATCTTCTGGTGGCAATGAAGGCTCTCTAGCCATGAAAGAGAGCAGATGGCAGATTTTTACAGATGCTACAAGGCCACCGGTTATTAATGATCACATTAGTATTAAACTATTTTTGGTTATGACATAATGCCATACTGTCATTGTACCTAATTTGATGTGATTTTTTTATTTGATGTTTACTTATAGGTTACTATTCACGATGCATCATATGTGTGTGTATATATATAAAAATACATATATTGTAAATACATTATATCGATGTATATTTATTTATTTTATGGTGGTAGTGTTACCTCATAGGGCATCACTTTGATAGTAGATCAAGGTTGTCGCTTGTTAGTAGATTGTGAAGTTTTTTTTAAAAATAAGCTTTTAAAAATAAGTAATGTCATTTTAAATAACAAGTATTGTCTTTTTAAATTTTTGGCTCCTAAAAGTGCATTTAAACGATTGTGAACCACAATTACATTGTTCTGATGAAGTCTGTTTTACCAGATGAAAGCACTTAACTTGGAAGGTTAACTTTTGTACAATCGGTGGTTTCTTATTTTATCATTTTGTTTGGTCACTGACAATAAATACTTTAACTGTTCGAGCCGAGCAGTTATTGTGCGGAGTTATTGTTTACCAGACTGTTGGTGTTTTTGGACTTTTACATTGTTGCTATCGCTGTGTGAAATTATGTGAATACTCTACAAAAGGGCCTTACAGAAACAGATGCTTGGTGCCAGAGCCATGGGCTCAAGCTCAATGCCAAGAAATGTATAGTTATCCCCTTTGGGAAAAAAACATGTACCGTGAATTACCATATAGGTGGCAGTACACTAAACACCGAAAGTGTGATAAGAGACTTAGGGACACAGGTGGACAGTGGTCTCACCTTTGATAACCACATCGCCACAACAATCAGGAAATCCTTCTATGTGGCACACCTCATCACTATCCAGAAAAAAGGAGGTCATTGTCCCACTGTACTCCTTCCTCATTAGACCCATTATAGAATAGAACGCCCCGTTTGGTATGTACCTCTCAAGACATCTGCAACAACTGGAAAGGCCGCAGAAATACCTCACTAAAAGAATCACAGGCCTAAAGCAGATGCCTTACGCTGACAGCCTTAAAAAACTCTAGCTATACTCTGTCACATATTGTCTACTCAGAGGCGATCTCTGCTTAACATACAAGGCCATGTCAAACCCAGAGCTGTTTTACATGCTACACTTAAAGAAATCCCAATCCCTCAGAGCCACATGCTCCAGGGATCTTAACCTTGTCATCACAATAAACAAAACCTGCTGGAGGAATAGGTTCCTGACCCAGAGACTCCCCAGACTCTGGAATAGATTGCCCAGACATGTCAAGCATAGTGCCTCTTTGGGCCTCTTCAAAAGGAACCTTGACGATTGGATGGGAGAAAGGAAATTCACCCCAGGGATCACATCAGTCACCCAGCTAGACAGGGGTCCAGGGAAGTAAATAGTGTGGGAAGAAATAGCCAGGAAATTATGGCTAGGCTTGTATAGGCCCTAGGGCTGATAGCCTAGTACCAACCTATGAACACTGCCTTCAAGGACCACATTCTTCCAGGACAATTATTGGTAAAGACGGACAAAAAACACTGTTATGTGGTACATAAACAAGCAGGGGGGAACCCACTCGTATCCTCTCTGCAGACTAGCCATGGCTCTGTGGAATACAGCCTTGAGCTACCAAGTGCACTTACAAGCTCAGTTCCTGCCAGGTAAGCTAAATTCATTGGCAGACAACCTAAGCAGAAATCTCATGAACCCACACGAGTGGAAACTGGAACCAAAGATGTTCAACATTTTGAGAAACAAATGTGGGAACCCAGAGATAGACCTGTTTGCCTCCCCTCAGAACTACCAATTGGACAAATTCTGCACAAGGACTACCCCAGCCAAGCTTGGAAAGTGGATGCCATGTCCTTCACCTGGGAAAGCGTCTCAGTTTATGCTTTTCCCCCCTCTGCCTTTCCTCCCAAAAGTTCTGCTGAAGATCAAACAAGACAAACCAAGGACAATACTGATTGCACCAGACTGGCCAGGCCAACACTGGTAACCCCCTTTTGCACAGTATGTCACTGCTGGATCCATGGCACCTGCCTCAGACCCCTTCCCTGCTGTCCCAGCAGGAGGGACAGATTCTGCACCCCCAGTTTCAAACCCTGAACCTTGCAGCCTGGCTAATTCCCTGAGCTCTCCAATAGCATCACTCAGTAAGCAGGTGCAAGATGTCATTCTGGAGGCCAGGAGGCCTAGTACTGGAAAATCCTATGCTGAAAAATGGAAAAGGTACTGTTCCTGGAGCCGGACTCTAGGGATGGGCATAAGAGTGCCCATCTTACCGCATAGTCTTCAATACTTAACAGAGATGCTCCACAAGGGCCTTTCCTTCTCATCAATTAAAATTCATGTTTCAGCCATTTCGGCACATTGTAATACTGAGCCACCCCTCTTCTCCCACCCCCTGCTGAAACAATTACTCAGAGGTGCCAAAAATTTAAGACCACCCAGGAGAGTCCCTACTCCAGCATGGGACCTTAACTTTGTATTGGAAAAGCCAGCTGCAACTGCAGAGTTGAAATTCCTTTCTTGGAAAACTGCTTTCCTTCTAGCCATCACTTCAGCTAGGAGAGTGTCTGAACTTTAGGCCCTCATGGCAGTGGATCCCTTCATCATCTTCCATGCTGACAGGGTGTCCCTCAGGACTAGTCCTTTTATGCCCAAGGTGTGGTATCCAGTGTAGCTCTTAATCAGTCCATTAATTTGCCTACTTTTTTTCCTAATCCACAGAACAAAGGAGAACGAATGCTGCACTCTGGACGTGCACAGACAACTAAGATTTTATTTGGACAGGACTAAGCCTCTGAGAAAAACTGAACAACTGGTAGTTGCCTTTGCTGCAGGGGCAGAGGGGAAGGCCATTTCAAAGCAAACCATTTCTAAGTGGATAGGCCATTGTATTCTTTTCTGCTATAAGCAATATGGAAAACCTACCCCTGAGGGGATAAGATCATGTTCCACCAGGGCTGCATCTACCTCTACAGCCTTTCTCAGAGGTTTCTCTACCATGGACAATCTTAGAAGCTGCTACCTGGAGTTCTGTACATACCTTCAACAAGCATTACCACTTGCCTATGTTTTCTAAATCCAGAGCTGGTTTTGCCACTGCAGTCTTGCAGGGCTTAATAGCTGGTCCTAATGCTCTCTAACTTCCTCCTCCCTGCCTTAGCTTTGGGAATCTACCCAAATGTAATGACTGCAACAGTGAAACACGAAGAACATAGTACAGTTGTGTACACTTGCCATAAATGTAGATGTTCGAGTGTATTCACTGTTGCTGTCCTGGTAACCCTCCCTCCAGCTACCTGAGTTCTCCTGGCTATACCTTTCTTCTTGTTTAGTGCATTTCATCATTCTGGTGTATTTGCTTTTTGTTGGAGATGTAATCTATAAATATATATATATATATATATGTATATATATATATATATATATATATATATATATATATATAATGGGTCTACTTGATAACACCGACACGCCAAAAACTGAAGGTTCAAAAAGACGAAACTTCACATGCCCAACAAACCACAATCCCGTCAATCAAAACAAATACCTTTCACGAAAAATACACACACAACACAAGTACACCAAAAACCTTACAAACCTACACTAAACCTTGCATACATGACTATCTATGCACTAACCTTAACCCAAACCCTAACACTAAGATCCGTCACTGTCACACACTTACCTTACCCGCACCCTAACTCACTTAATCCGCCCCTAACCCTTAAGTCTGTCACTATCGCACACTAACCTTACCCGCACCATAACCCTAACTCACTTAATCCGCTCCTAAACCTAAAGTCCGTCACTGTCTCACACTTAACCTGACCTGCACCCTACCCTAACATCAGTCACTGTCGCACACTTACAAACACCCTGACCCTAATGTCCGTCCCTATTGCACACTTACTTAACATGTTGGTGTTCTCAGTGTCGGGATTCTCAACTTTCGTTCTTCTCCGTTGTTGATCTTCCAGTGTCGGTGTTCTCGTTGGCGTTGTGGATTCCCATTATGGGGGCATCTGACATCTGAGGCAAGAAAAACTGATGTAATGGTGTTGGCTACATGCTTTATACCCCCTGATTACCTGACGTCATGGAAGAAGAGAACATCCGACGCAGGACCCAAGACTTTGATATTCAGGCCGGCTGAGGGCTACCTGCAGGCAGATGACCGAAATGTAAGGGCTGCAACACTGAATACACACTAACCTCTACATTTATGGTAGGTGTACACAACTGTACTTTTCTCTGCACTTCTCTTTGGCTTATCTACTGCGCCCAGGGTATTCACAAAATGCCTGGCTCCAGCCATTGTATACTGCAGGCAGAGAAAAATTAAAATTTACCCATACTTGGATGATTGCCTGATTCAGGCGGACAGTAGGGAATTACTACTTCAGCACCTGACATTTGTAAAGAGAGTTCTAACTTCTCTGGGGTATGCCATCACCGAAAGGAAGTCACATCTGGTACCCAGCCAAAAAATTGTATTCCTGGGAGCAAGCTTGAACACAACTTCCCAGATGGGATTCCTCACTCCAGAAAAACAGGTTTATTTGACAAACTACTTCAATCTACTGGCCACCCAAACCTAGCTATCTGCAAGAAAAATACTGCAAGTCCTAGGGTTCATGACCTCTTGCATTTGACTAATTCCATATGCAAGACTGCATATAAGGAAACTTCAGTGGTACTTAAAAAGTCTCTGGTGTCAACATTCTCAGGACCTGGAAACAATGATTCCTATCATTCCTTGCCTAAGGACTCCCTTTCACTCTACCCCCCGCCGCCCAAACCCTGACAACAAACACATCAGACTATGCATGGGGGGCTCACATTGCAGGCAAATGCATTCAAAGCAAATGGAGCCCAAGACAAATGCACCTGCATATCAATCAAAAAGAAGTGTTAGCTGTACAGAATGCACTGTGGCAGCCTTCAAATACCTTATCCTTCCAGGGTAACTCTTGATAAAGACAGACAACACCACAGTTATGTGTTACATCAGCAAGCAGGGGGAAACTCATTCCTACCCACTCTGCAGGTTAACCATGTCTCTGTGGAACACAGCCTTGAGCAATCAAGTGCACCTGCAAACTCGATTCCTGCCAGGCTAAGAGAATTTACTGGCAGACTATTTAAGCAGAAATCTGATGGACCTACACGAGTGGAAACTGGAACCACGCGCATTCATACTTCTAATCCACAGGTGTGGAACACCAGAGGTTGGACCTCTTTGCTCCCCCCCCCAAGCCAGTTGAGCAAATTTTGCACCAGAATTCCCCACAGCCAAGCATGAAAGTGGGATGCCCTTTCCTTTACATGGGAAAACCTGTCAATCTATACATTTCCCCTTCTGCCCTTACCAGAAGTGCTACTCGAGATCAAACAGGACAGGCCAAGGACAGTCCAGATTGCACCAGACTGGCCACGCCAGCACTGGTACCCACTTTTACGCAGTCTGACATCAGTGCCACCCTGGCACTTGCATCAGACCCCCTCTCTGCTGTCCCAGCAGGTGGGCCAGATTTTGCATCCTCAGCTGCAAATCCTGAATCTAGCAGCCTGGCTGATTCCCTGGATGCATCACTACCAACCCTCCGCAAACAGGTGCTGGATGTCATCCTTGAGGCTAGGAAGCCTTAGTACTAGGAAATCCTATTCAGAAAAGTGGAAAAGCTACTGCTCTTGGTGCCAGTCTCAGGTTAAGGACACAACCGTGGCTACCTTACCTCAAATCCTAGATTACCTAGCAGAGCTGCTCCACAAAGACCTATCCTTCTCTTCAATTAAGATTCATGCCTTTGCCATCTCAGCTCATTACAATACTGAGCCCACCCCTCTTTTCTCACCCTCTGGTCAAACGGTTCCTAAGAGGAGCTAACACTTTAAGACCCCCGAGGAGAGCTCCCACTCCTGCCTGAGACTTCAACTTTGTACTAGAGAAGCTCATGCTTCCCCCTTTTGAGCCTGCTGCTACAATAGAGCTAAAATTCCTCTCTTGGAAAACCGCCTTACTTCTAGCAATCACTTCGGCAAGAAGAGTGTCTGAATTGCAGGCCCTTACGGCTGTGGAACCCTTCATTATTTTCCATGCGTGAAGTGTTTTCCACGGGACTAACCCATCATTTATGCCCAGGGTGGTATCCATTGTGGCTTTAAACCAATCCGTCCATTTACCCACCTTTTTTTCCTAATCCTCAGAATAAAAGGGAAAGGATCCTGCACTCCTTGGATGTGCACAGACAGCTTAGGTTGTACCTTGACACGACTAAACTTTTCAGAAAATCTATCCAGCTGCTAGTCAGCTTTGCTACAGGGGCAGAGGGCAAGGCCATTTCAAAGCAAACCATCTTCAAATGGGTAGCACACTGCATCCATTTCTGTTACAAACACCATGGAAAACCTACCCCACAGGGGATCAGTCCACTAGGGCTACCTCAACAGCTACAGCATTTCTCAAGGGAGTCCCTACCAGGGACATACTGGAAACTGCAACCTGGAGTTCTGTACACACCTTCACCAAGCATCACCACTTACCTGTATTTTCTAAATTCCAGAGTGTATTTGCTACAGCAGTCTTAAAGGCCTGCTAGCCAGCCCTAATACTTCTTGACTGCCTTCACCCTTCCTCAGCTTTGGGAATCAACCCAAGTGTGATGACTACAACAGTGAAACACGAAGAACATAGTACAGTTTTCTACACTTACCATAAATGTAGATGTTCAAGAGTTCACTATTGCAGTCCTGGTTACCCTCCTTCCAGCCCCCTGACTTATCTCTACTTTCTACCTATCCTCTTTTTTGGCCATATCTTATGGCATTGGTATTTACTTTTTACTAGAGGTGTTCCATACCATGTAATTACTTCCTATTTTGGGGGCTTCTAACATCTGGGGTAAGAAAAACTGATGTAATGGCGACGGCTGCATGTTTTGTACCCCTGACTACCTGATGTCATGGAAGAGGTGACCACATCCGACACAGAAATCCCAAGACTCTGGTATTCGGGCCGACTGAGGGCTACCTGCAGGCAGATAACCTAAGTGTGATGACTGCAACAGTGAATACACTCTAACATCTACATTTATGGTAAGTGTACGCAACTGTACTTTCTTTAGCAGCCACGTCAGATGCTTTTGAAATCGAAGCCTTCAAAAGCATTTGTTGTCTGGCCAAATCAGAGAATCTCTGCTGTGGATTTTGATGTGCCCTAAAATCACTTGTTTTTGGTTGCTGCTTCCAGAGACAAACTGTACACGCATGTAGGCACATTAATTGCAACTAACCAGTCAGCAAAACCATGAAAGGAGAACCCAGCTGATTATTTCTGAGGGTATTGATGGGGGAAAAAAAAAGATTCTCATCTGTTCAAAAAAAAAAATTCCCGATTCCCTTACAGAAGTACATCAGGGGTCTAACCCATCTTGCTTTGCTTTTGCAGAGACTCCCAAGAAGAATAAAAATGCATCTCTTTCTGCTGCTTCTACCCCTTAGGATCCCCAGAAAGAAAGGTGTGATTTCTTTCAAGGTCTTTTTAAAGCAATTACGTCCTTGAATGCCACCCCAGTTCCTTTCTTGTTCTTATCCCCCCCCCCCCCATACAAGAGTATCAAAGACTCTTCATCTGAAGATTAAGATTATCTGAGGAGGAGTTTCCAGATCCATTTTGCAGTAGGTTTTGAATCAGAGAAGAAAGACACCATTTCACATTTCCCCTGATCCCCCTTAGAAGAACTCTCCCTCAGGAGCCCGGTTTTGAAGTGATGCAGCAAGTATCAGAAGTACAAAAAAAAGTTAGTGTGACTTGCTGTTTATGGGTGTTCTATGACATCTGCAGTACCCCATGAGCTTTAAAGCCTTGCCCACAGTGCTCTATCCTCAGCTTGTTTGAGTCTCCTCTTCCAGCACCTAAAAAACTTGTCAGGTTTTATAAGGTTTCAGACACACAAGTTTTTGTATAAAAATCTGTTTTTGTATCCACTGAATCTGACAAATCTGCTAAGCTTTTGCCGTCCTCTGTTTTTCCTAATAATGTACATGGTAGAACTGTGGCCAAGTATGGAAAGAAGGTGTACCATTTTGCTACACTTTGTGCTATTAACTACCAAACTCCTGTGATCGTTTCTCTTTTGGACAATGTGAACAAGTTAATGTCTGATTTGTCTGACTCAGACAAATACATCTTCTGTCTTGTCCCTCCTAAGTTCTGTACCCAGATAGCTCGATAGTCTGTTAAGTGCAGTTGTGATGCAGATGCATCTTGGTGGCTGCTGCTACTGGGTCTGTACTAAGGAAATACACTTGGCGAAGGTTGCAGTCTTTGCCTGAAGATTTCAGGACCAGGTTTAGATGCATATTTGTATTGTGGAGAGTGGATTTCCTTCTGTTCCTATGTTGCAGTATTCTAGTTGTGGTATTTCCTGTCCTCAGGCGACTCGTACATCTGCTCCTATACAAAACCTTCAGCTTGGCTGTTGCAGTGTGCGTGGGATGTCAGACCTAAGGCCATAAACCAGGGGCCTTAAATGTGACGTCTGCACGCACAATCCTCAGAACTTTTCAGCCGCAGATGACCTGTGCATCGTACGATCACTCCTTCACAGACATTGCATCAGTAAAGCTAAGTAACCCATTGGGTTTCTATTTTTTCTTGTTTTGCCGATTCTTATTGTTTAGGCTTGGTTGGTTGTTTGTAGCCTTTAGCTGATGTCAGGTAAAAAGGGAAAGTGCCAATGCGAGCACCAGATACCCCATAAATATGCCCATGATAGGTGTGTTTTTTGTTTAGGCCGGGAACACGACCATTCCTCCTGCTCAGTTTGTCAATCATTTGTGCCGAAAACTCTACACAGCTTGTCTGGCTGCTTTAAACCTCTATCTAGAAAACCAGTGCCTTAATTGGTTAGCCCTTCGAATGGATCCCACATCCAAACTGCCACGAAAGAAGGCCAAGATTCCTAGGCCTTCCTCGCCTGCTGCTTCACTTTCTGATGCCCTGCCAACTGCGATCTAGGAGTTGAGCGCTCGGTGGATCCGTAGACTTCAGTGACCTCTTTTGAAGAAGCCGTTGCACAGCCGATGACCGGCACGTCCTCTGAGCTTGCCCAGATGCTGACTACCATTGATGTCGAGGGGGGAACCAGTTTCTGAGGTCCCTCCGACCAGAGTCCAGACTTCAGAAATGTTGACTTCAAAACCTGATGCCAGGCCAGTTCCTACCTCAACCCTGGCCAAAATGAAGCAAAATACCAAGCATACCACCTCCTTTCCAGAAGCCATACCAGATTGGCAGGCTTTTGCTTCCTCTCTCATGCAGGCCTTTATCGCCCTTAGGCCTTCAGCCTCTGCCCCCACTACTCTGCCTTTACTGAGCCCTAGGCCTGCATCTGCCTCTTCCCTCCCACCCATGACCTCTCAAGTTAGGGAGGAAGAGCACGGTTCTTTCTTTTCCTCATCGGAGGAATCTATATTTCATGTACATCTCAGATTGCTTCTCTCCAGGGGTGTTATTCTCCTGATGAAGAATCTGTGGAAGGTGATTCTCTCCCTGAGGTTATTACCTTTGGTGAAACCATCACCAAGATGAAAGATTACTTCAAATGGGATACTTCCCAAATGACTGACACCCAAAAAGAGGTACTTTGAGCTGCTTCAAGTAGAATCACCCTCCCCTTCAGCTATCCCTTCAGTGCTATCTGCTTACTTGGATGCCTTTAATTCAGTTTCTAATGCCTCAGATTCCCAGCTTCCGGCCCCTAAGCATCCTGACCGCTTCTATAAAGTGCCAGAGGAGCAAAAATTCCTAGTTAAGTCACCCTTGGTGGACCCAGCTGTTATTGCCACCGCTCTGGATAAACGGTCTAGACTGCTGCCTTCCGCCTCCCTCCTCCCCATGGATAAAAATAGCAACTATATAGCTAGGATGGGAAAGAAGGTATACACATCCTCCACTTTGGCTTTCAGAGCCATAAATTATCAGACCCACATGATTAAGTTTGCTCTAGACTTAGTGTCTCAAGCCTCCTCCATGCTGGCTTCTATTCCTGACAGTCCCATTAAGGCTGACATTGCCTACAAGTAGTTCTTGGCTCAACAAGTAGCCAGGCACTCCCATCAGATGTAGCTACGATGCTGCAGAAGCATCTGCCCACTCTGCTGCATCTGCTGCCGTCCTCAGGAGATTTTACTGGCTGAGGCTACAGAATCTACCTGAAGACTTCCAAATCCAAAATCTTGGATGTCCCCCTGGATCACAGTTTCCATTTTAGAAAATCTCCAGACCTCTTCAAGAATTTGCAGGAGAAAAGTAAAGAATCACAGGACATCAAACATCTGCTGGTGTTCCCCTTTCCCAAGTATTACAGGAACTACACTGCTAAAACCACTTTTGTAATGCATAACCCTCCTCCGACAGCGGTTTCCTCTTCCAGATCTAGAAGAGGGGCAAGAAGACCTACCACGTCCAGACCTACTGAACCACCTCCTCAGCCCAGACTACTCTTTTAGGACAAAGGAAGTCCCAGTAATGCGTGACTGCCTTGCCCAGCTACCACTCTCTGCATGCCTTCCCCACTGCCTCCCCCTCTGGCAATCCATCACGATAGACCAATGGGTCCAATCCATTGTACAAAAAGGGTACTTCCTATCCTGGAAAGAAAAAACACCCAGGGAAGGTATCCCCCCCCCCCCCCAAAAAAAAAAAAAAAAAAACTATTCATCTCCTTCCACATGTTTTGTCAGACCTACTAAAGATAGGCACCATAGAACCTGTCCCCTCAGGACAGGAAGGAAAGGGATTCTACTCCCGTCTCTTCCTGGACCCCAAAAAAGATGGTCCCTGGAAACCCGTCTTAGATCTCTAATTTTTAAATCTACACCGTCAGGTACCCTCCTTCAAAATGCTGTCACTCCCCACTTTGCTGCCTCTTATTCCAGCCAAGGCCTTTATGGCCACCCTGGACCTAAAAGAAGTCTACCTACACATTCCCATCAGGACTTCCCGCAGACAATTCCTGTGTTTCTCTGGACCTTCCTCTCATTTCCAATTTACTGCCTTGCCCTTTGGTTTATCCACTGCCCCCCCCCCCCCCCGAGTCTTTACAAAGTACCTAGCCCCAGCCATTGCCTTCTGCAGTACTCAGGGCATCCAGATTTACCCATATCTGGACGACATCCTAATACTTGCAGTATCCAAAGATATCCTCTCAAGGCATCTGCACTTCACCGTTTCCCTTCTGCAAAATATAGGGTTTACCATCCACCTCCTAAAGTCTTCCTTGAACCCAAGCCAGGACAAGATTTTACTAGGCTGCAGAATCAGAATGGACAAAAATGAAGGCCTTTCTCCCACAGGACAAGGTCCTAGCCCTGACTTCCCACTTCCAGGAAATCCTTCACTCCCAGAAGGTGACGGCAAGGCAATTTCTTTGTCTCATGGGCTTAATGGCAGCAACCATCCCCACGCTACCACTGGCCAGAATGCACATGTGCAAGCTACAGTGGTACCTCAAAAACATCTGGTCCCAACACGTACATCACTTAGAGCAGGTCATTTCCCTCCTTCCCTGTCTAAAGAGAGAAATCAGTTGGTGGATCCAGCAAGTCCAACTAAACCTGGGACTCCCACTGCAACCCCCCACCCCAACCCAAACAATGCAGGTGTAGGGACAACACTGGCATCCTACAGGGTCCAAGAAAAGTGGCATTCTTCTCTACTGACCAAGCACATCAATGTCAGGGAAATGACAGCAGTCTTCCTAGCTCTAAAGACCTTTGTTCCCAGTCTTGTACCAGAGGTGTGCTCCTGATAGTGACCGACAATACCACTGTTATGTGGTACCTCAACAAACAGGGAGGAACAAAGGCCTACCAGCTGTGCAGGCTGACCCTGCTGATGTGGGACCTAGCCTCTGACATTAGCTTGGCCCTGCAGGCGACCTACATCCCCTCGCAGGACAAGCAAGCAGATCTCCTAAGCAGGACTTCCTCTCCACAGCACGAATGGATGCTGGACAAGGGGGGGGGGGGGAGTCTTCCTAGACATAGTCCACCAGTGGGGTACTCCACAAATAGACCTGTTTGCCTCTCCCCAGACAGGCAACTGCAGACCTTCTGCTGAAAGACCTACTTCCCTCTAGCATGGAGAGTGGACGCTTTCAACATCTCTTTGGAGGGGGAGTTTCTTTATGCCTTCCTCCCCTTCCCAGTGATTCAGAAAGTCCTCTTGAAAATCCAGTAGGACAAACCAAAAATCTTGTTTAGTGACTCCCTACTGGCCAAGGTAGCACTGGATGTTCTTCGTGTTTCACTGTTGCAGTCATCACATTTGGGATATCTGTTTGCAGTAGCCCTCAGTCGGTCTGATTATCAAAGTCTTGGGTCCTGCGTCGGTTGCTGTCTCATTTTCCATGCCATCAGGTAGTCAGGGGTATAAAGCATGCAGCCGATGCCATTATATCAGTCTTTCCTGCCGTGCGGTGCCCAAAGCAGAAGCAGTTCGCAAATGCCAGTCGCCCGACTCCTGAAATTTTCATTTTCGAGTTTCAGAACCGAAGTTTTCAACTAAAGCTAAGTACCCCATTGGGAAAACTTTTTCTTGCTCTAAACCAATGTCAGTTGTTGTGTCTTAAGGCTTTTCCCGGTTAGGGGTCGCCACAGCGGAACTCCGGTCCGCTAATGATTGGCAGTAGATTTTTACGTTCCGAGTTGCCAGCCCTGACGAACAACCTTCAATGAAGGTACGCCCATTCACACGTCTCCACGCAGAAAACGCTCTAGCTGAGAATCGAACCGGACAGCATCTTACTGTGAGGCGACAACACTACCGCAGCACCACCACCGCAGTACTCTAAACCGATGTCAGTAATGGTCAATAATTGTATTTCTTGTGAAAGCAAATACCTCATAAAGATTTTTCATTCGTACTGTATTTCTTGCCTAGGCCCTGACCACAAAGTATCTCGCTGTCTGTTTTGTACCGTATTTAAACCACGAACTATTCGTCGTCAGTACATTTCCGCTTCTAAATATTTTGGTGCTCAGTTCAGTTAACAAGGTATGTCTTCGGTAAGCCATCTGACTACTGACTTTCTGAAAAAACACAAAGATAAAGACCGAGACAGGCCACCTAGGTCCAAAGCTGCCGACGACACTTCTCTTAAGCTAGTCGCCAGTTCGCCAGTACTCAGGTGCTTTCACAGCTCCTGATACCCGCTACTTCAGATTCGCAGGCCTCTACGGAGACCCATTTGGAGTCCAGTATGGCGCGAGATGCTTCAACTGTGGAACCTGCAGATGTTTCTACCTCGGATGGGTCTGGAGCCACTTGTGCAGGCACCGGCTTCTGAAAGTGTATTCAGGCCTACTGATTTGCATATTAAATCTAAGCCATCTTCTTCCAGGCCTAAAACTCGAACCTTGCCTAGGAAACAGATGCCCAGACTGCATGGTCAGGCCTCTATGCCTGAAAAGCAAATAAGAATGGCTGAAGACCTTGTTACTTTAATCAGGGGAAGCCAACCTTCCCCCTCTAAGAGATCTAGGACTGAATTTGCTTATGAAATTTCTGTCTCCTCTGATGACCATGACCAGGATTTACCCTTATCTACCTATGAGGATTCTGATGCAGAGGACTCTATTCCCTCTGCTTCCCCCTAGAGGATTTTCCTTTTGGTGAAACCTTGCATACTCTTAGGGAGCATTTTCACTGGGAAAGCCAGGATTACTCTGATTTTAAAAAGAGGTTTAGAGATTTCTTACTCCTGCCCAAACACAGGCCTTTAGCTATCCCTCCTGTGCTGGACATAGTTGACTATGCCTTTTCGGAATCTAACTTGGCCCCTGACTTTCTACCTCCTGCTCCCAGAAAACCTGATAGATATTACAGGGTTCCTGATTCTCACAAGTTCCTTTTTAAAAATCCTACTGTGGATCCTGAGACCATTTCATAGGGACCCGAGGGCATTAAGGCTACTACTGCCAAAAATCCTACCCCGTCTGATAGAGATTCCAGGGCCCTGGATAGATGGGGTAAGAAGGTATACACCCCTGCAACCTTGGCCATCAGGGCCTTAAATTGCCAGTTTCATATGTTAACGCATCAGCAGCATGTTATTGGATTGCTTAAACAGAAAATGATGATTCCTGATTTTGCTGAAAATAAGGATTTACAGGATTTAATGCATTCTGCTGAACATGTTGGAAAACCTACTTTACAATGTGGTTTTGATTTACTAGAGGCATCTTGCAGGGCTGCTGTCACCGGGTCTGTACTTAGAAGGCATGCTTAGCTTAAGGAGCAATTTTTGCCAGATCAGGTTAAAACTAAACTGCTGGATGCTCCCTTAAATCAGGATCGTCTATGTGGCGACAAAGCAGAAGAAGTTCTTAAAAAGATGGAGGAAAAAGCTAAATCTATGCAAACTGTTAGATTGCTTACAAGTGCAGCCTCCTAGATTTAGTAGGCATTAGACCTCAAAAAATTGGTCCTTTCCTGCCTCTTCCAGGCCTTCTCAGTTCAAACCCAGAACCAGCAGAACACCCAGGCTTCAGTCCCAGGGTACTCACAGGACTAAGCAGTGGGGGGCTCCCACTTCCAAATCAGGGAGTAGTAAGACCCCCCCTATGGTAAGTTGTCTCAACTTTAAAACTTCCAAGCACTTCTCATCTGACTGCTCCTTTAGGGAGAAAGATTGCTTTGCAAGCAAAAAAAGTACAGTTTTGTACCTACCATAAATGTAGATGTTCGAGTGCTAATACAGCCGCAGTCATAACAGATGGGTTTTCCTGCTGTCAGGCGGGTCCTCGGTCGGCCGAATTCTAAAGTCTAGGTCCGGCGTCGGTTGTCGTCGCTTCTTCCCTGACTTCAGTGCGACAGGGGTATAAAAGAACCAGCCGACGCCATTTTCTCCAGTTTTTCTTGCCCCAGATGTCAGGTGCCCCCAGAAGGAAGGCAATACATAAATTTATGTAATAATGCAATGCAATGTAATCAAAAAACAGTAGTTGCAAGCAAATACACCATAAAAGAATACCCCAATCAGGTTGTATGAGGAGGTGCTAGCCATTAGGCCTGTCCCAAGAGGGGAAGGAGGGAGGGAAACCTGGACTGCAGCTGTATTAGCACTCGAACATCTACATTTATGGTAGGTAGAAAACTGTACTGTGTTCATCGTGCATATAGCTGCAGTCATAACAGATGGGTAGAATCCCAAAGCTAAAAAAAAAAAAGGGTGGTAGGCACTAGGTGGAACTAGGAGGAGCCAGGATGCCCTGCAAGACTGCAGTGGCAAAGCCTGCTCTAGATTTGGAGTGTAATGGTAGGTGATAGTGCTTGGAGAAGGTATGTACAGAACTCCAAGTGGCTGCTTCCAAAATATCTTTGGTAGGAACCCCCCTGAGGAAAGCTGCAGAGGTAGCTGTGGCCCTTGTGGAGTGAGATCTGATGCCTGCAGGTACAGTTTTACCATGAAAAGAGTAACAGAAACGTATGCAGTGGGCTATCCATTTTGAAATTGTCTGTTTGGAAATAGACTTCCCTTGAGCTCCTGTAGCATAGGACACAGAGTTGCTCTGATTTTCTGATAGGCTTTGTTCTGTCCAAATAATAACACAGCTGTCTGTGAATGTCCAAGGAATGTAGTAGTCTCTCCCCTTTGTTTTGAGGATTAGAGTAAAAGGTAGGTAAGTGGATAGCCTGATCCAAGGCTACCCTGGATACTACCTTTGGCATAAAGGAAGGATTGGTTCGTAAGTAAACTCTGTCCTGATGGAAAATGATGAAAGGCTGCACAGCCATGAGGGCTTGTAGTTCAAACCCCTGAGCTGAGGTGATAGCCAGAAGGAGGGCTGTTTTCCAGGGCAAATATTGCAGTTCTGTTGAAGCAGCTGGCTCAAAAGGAGGCAAGGTCAGTTTTTCTAGAATGAAATTGAGGTCCCATGCAGGTACTGGTTGTTTCCTTGGGGGTTTTATATTCTTAGCCCCTCTGAGGAACTGTCTTAAGAGGGGGTGAGAGAATAAAGGAAGGATCAGTGTTGTATTCTGCAGAAATGGCTGAGGCATGGATTTTGATGGAGGAGAATGAAAGTCCACTGCTTAGCATCTCAGCTAGGTATTGTAATATTTGAGGTAAATTCAGTATTCCAGGATTCTGACCCTTTTTCTCATTCCAGGCACAAAACCGTTTCCATTTTGCGGCGTAGGCTTTTCTAGTAGAAGGCCTTCTGGCCTCCAAAATGACATCCTGCACTTCCTTGGAGAGTAGGGTCTGTTGTGAATTTAAGGAAGTTTCCATGCGGCTAGATTGAGTGTTTTCAGCTGACTGTGAAGGGTTTTGAAGTTGTGCTGAGTCAGTAGAAGAGGCATTGGAGGCAGGATCCATGGTGGGGAATGAGTCAGGCTTCTCAGGAGTGGGTACCAGTGTTGTCTTGGCCAGTCTGGAGCAATGAGAATCATCTTTGGTCTGTCTGCTCTGGTTTTTAATAGAACTTTGGGCAGCAGAGGAAGAGGTGGAAAGGCATAAACTGTCATTGTTGTCCAACTGAAAGAGAGTGCGTCCACTTTCCAGGCCTGTGGGTGAAAGGTCCTTGAGCAGAATTTTGCCAACTGGTGATTTCTGTGGGAGGCAAAGAGATCTATGTCTGACCTTCCCCATGCTTGAATTATCTTTGTAAACACTTGAGGATGCAACTTCCATTCATGTGGATCTGTCATATTTCTGCTTAGGTTGTCTGCCAGCGCGTTTTCTTTGCCTGGCAGGTACTGTGCTTGAAGTTCGATTTGTAATTCCAGAGCCATGTTCCAGAGAGACATGGCTAGCCTGCATAGGTGGTATGAATGGGTTCCTCCCTGTTTATGTACCACATTACTGTGGTGTTGTCTGTCCTTATCAGTAGCTGGCCTGGATGCAGTAGATCTTTGAAAGCTATAATAGCATTTATTACTGCTAGTATTTCCTTTTGATTGATGTGCAGGTGCTTTTCTTTTTGGGACCATTTGCCCTGAATGCACCGATGTTCATCGTGTTTCACTGTTGCAGTCATGACTGTAGGGTTCTCCCCTGCCGGCAGGCAGCCCTCAGTTGGCCAGAATCCCAAAGTCTGGGTCCGGCGTCGGCTGTTCAACCATGCTCCCTGACGTCAGAGCGCCAGGAGTACAAAGCTGACAGCTGACACCATCTTCTCCAGTCTTTCTTGCCGTGTGGTGATAGCAGTTCGCAAGTGCCGGTCGGCTGACTCCTGACGAATTTTACTGATATACTTCGGTCCGAAGATTTTCTTCTCCACTCACAGCTAAGTACCCCATTGGGGAAACTTTTTTTCTTGCTCCACTCAGATGTCAGAAAAAGTTAATAATTGTATTTCATGTGGGAAGCAAATACCTCATAAGGATTTTCATTCTTACTGTATTCCTTGCTTGGGCCCTGACCATGACGTAGCTAGTTGTCGGTTTTGTGCTAGATTCTATCAACGTACAATTAAGCGAAGGTACGATTTTGCTTTTCATTACTTTGGTAGGCGCTTTAACTACAAAATGTCGTCGGATACAGTCCCGGCTACCGGACTTCACAAGCGTCGCAAGGATAAAGACAGGCCTCCGAGGTCCAAATCTGATGATAGCGCACAAGCGGAGCCAGTTTCAGGTTCGACCGTCGTCAGTGAGGCGCTTTTGCAGCCCCTGTCATCGGCCATTTCAGAACCGACAGCCGAAACGGACTCTCATGAGGAGCCAACCAGGCCTTTAAATATTTCTGTTGCAGGACCTTCGGACAATGCTCCTTCGGATGGGTCCGGAGCCGCTGTGCAGGTACCGGCTTCCGAAGGGGTTTTCAGACCTACTCAGCTACTAATAAAGGCAAAGCCAAAGATGAAGGCAAAGACTCCTTCAAAATCAAAGACTTCAACACAGGCCTCTTCTGAACCGGCTCCTAAGTCACAGAAACAGTTACTCAAGATGGCGGAGGATTTAATTACTATGATTAGGGGTTCTCATCCCCCTCCAGACAAAAGGCCAAGGCAGGATGTTTCTTATGATTCCTCTGATCAGGCTTCTGTTTCCTCAGTTTCTTCTTCTGATCAGGAATATTCTTTCCCTCCTTATGAGGATTCTGATGCTGAAGAATCCATTCCTTCTGCTTCTCCCCCTGAGGATTTCTCTTTTGGGGAAACTTTGCATGAAATGAGGGAACATTTCCATTGGGAAGGACAGGAGTTTTTGGAATCCAAGAAAAGACTGAGGGAATTTCTTCTTCTTCCCCAGCTTACACCCCTGGCTATTCCTCCTGTTTTGGATATTGTGGATGATGCCTTTTCGGAGGCTAACTTAACCCCTGACTCTTTTCCTCCTGCTCCTGTTAAGCCTGATAGATATTACAGGGTTCCTGATTCCCATCAGTTTTTATACAAGAACCCTTCTGCTGACCCTGAAACCATTTCTCAGGGTCCCAAGGGAGTTAAGGCCGCTTCTGCCAAAAATCCCATTCCTACTGAAAAGGATTCTTGATCCTTAGAAAGATGGGGCAAAAAGGTGTACACTTCTGCTACTTTGTCCATTAGGGCTTTAAACTGTCAGTTTCATATGTTTAAATACCAGCAATTTCTATTGTCTGTCTTAAAACAGAAGCTTAGTTCCATTTCTGCCTGTGCAGATGATAAGGAATTACATGACTTATTGCACGCCACTGAACAAGTTGGGAAGCATGGGTTACACTGTGGATTTGATGCCTTGGAGACTTCCTGTAGGGCTGCGGCCTCTGGCACAGTCATTAGAAGGCATGCATGGCTTAAGGAACAAAATTTACCTGAACAAATAAAGGCTAAATTATTGGATGCTCCTGTTCAGCATAATGTTTTGTTTGGCTCTAAAGCTGAAGAGGTAATTAAAAAGATGGTGGATAAGGCGAAATCCATGCAAACAGTTAAAGATTTCTTACAAGTACAGCCTCCTAGATTTAGCAGGAATTGGCCTTCTAAAAATTGGTCCTTTCCCGCTTCTGACAGGCCTCAGAGGGGTAGATATAGACGTTCCAGAGGGAGGCCTCAAACGCAAGCTGCTTATAGACCAAGACAGTGGACTGCTTCCACCCCTAGGGGAGGAGAGGACAGGACACAATCTCAAAGCAAACAAACTCAATGACTCCCTCTGTTGGGCTACAGGAACTTCTTGCCTGGAAGCCCCTCTCGGAGGAAAACTCTCTTTTTTATCAAGATTGGACTCAAATAACCCAAGACAAATGGGTTTTGGATGTGGTTTTAAGAGGTTACAAATTCCATTTTCATACCTTGCCAAGGCCAAGCGGATGGCCAGACCTTCCAAAGCATCAATGGACGGAGGCCTTAAACCAGGTGGAAGCTCTTTTGGCTATGAATGCCATAGAACTGGTTCCTCTTTCAGAGATGGGAAAAGGTTTTTATTCAAGGCTTTTTCTAGTCCCAAGGAAGCAAAACTCATGGAGACGCATTCTGGATCTGTCTGTCTTGAACACCTTTCTAGAGATTCCAAAATTCAAGATGCTTACTCTACAGCAGCTACTTCCAATGCTGTCCAAAGATGCATGGATGGTAACTTTGGATTTAAAGGAGGCATATTTACACATTCCCATCAGGCAGGAACGCAGAAAATACCTCGGGTTCAAGGCCGGATTGAGGCACTTTCAATTCTCTGCTCTGCCCTTTGGATTGTCTACTGCGCCCAGGGTCTTCACCAAATGCCTGGCTCCAGTAGTAGCTTACTGCAGACTCAAGGGAATTCAAATTTACCCTTATCTGGACGATTGTCTAATTCAGGCAGACAGCAAGGATGTCTTACTCCAGCATCTAGAATTTGTACAGAACCTCCTCAAGTTCCTGGGATTCTCTGTAAACATAAAAAAGTCAAATTTGATACCATCACAACAGATAACTTTTCTGGGTGCGCTTCTAAACACCACAACCCAGATGGCATTTCTGACATCCGAAAAACAGTTACAGCTGGCTTCAACTTTCAGAACTTTGGCAACTTTAACTCATCTATCTGCAAGGAAATTCCTGCAGGCTTTGGGTTACATGGCCTCCTGCATCCTTCTCGTACCATATGCAAGACTACACATGAGGAAAATACAGTGGTACCTAAAAAGTGTATGGTCTTAGCATTGCCACAGTTTAGACATACTGATCTCCGTCCTTCCTTGCCTTCAAAAGGAATTTCTTTGGTGGTCCAGGGCATGTGCTCTAAACAAAGGGAAGCCCTTCCGTCTGCCTCCTGCCTCTCAGATTCTAACCACGGACGCCTCTGATTATGCTTGGGGAGCCCATTTTCTGGGCAATTGTTTGCAGGGCCTTTGGACAAAGGATCAGAAGCACCTACATATCAATTTAAAGGAAATGTTAGCCGTTCAGAAAGCTCTATTGGCCTTCAGGAATCTTTTACAACCAGGACAACTGTTAATACGGACAGACAATACCACAGTTATGTGGTACATCAACAAGCAAGGGGGATCTCATTCCTACCCCCTTTGCAGACTAGCCATGGATCTATGGAACACAGCTCTAGCTTGCAATCTGGATCTTCAAGCTCAGTTCCTACCAGGGAAACAAAATTTCCTGGCAGATAGTCTGAGCAGAAATCTTTCGGATCCACACGAGTGGATGCTGGACACCAAAATATTCAGGATGATAACAGCAGTCTGGGGATGTCCTCACATAGACCTCTTTGCATCCCATCTAAATCATCAACTACAGACTTTTTGCACCAGGACTTTCCACAGAGAAGCTTGGAAAGTGGACGCTCTGTCATTCAGTTGGAGGAACCTCTCGGGATATGCCTTTCCGCCTCTTCCTCTTCTTCCACGGGTTTTATTGAAGATAAAACAGGACAAGCCCAAGAGGATAATCTTGCTGGCTCCAAATTGGCCTCTGTAGTTTTGGTATCCAACTCTAAAAAACCTATGCCTAGAGCCCCCTTGGGTTTTACCTCTGTCTCCGAACCTTCTGTCCCAACATCAGGGTCAGGTTCTACACTCTGATGTCAGAACTCTCAGCTTGGCAGCCTGGTTAATCCAGGGCCTTTGATTTCTTCTTTACTGCCCAAGCAGGTTATGGATGTCATTTTAGAAGCCAGACGTCCTGGCACTAGAAAATCTTATGCAGGAAAATGGAAAAGATTTTGTTCCTGGATGCAGGCTCAGGATTCTAATCCTCTTCTTCCTAACATTACTTTAATTTTACTTTACTTGACAGATCTCTTACATAAGGGTCTTTCTTTCTCTTCCATTAAGTTACATGCCTCTGCTATTTCTGCTCATTATAATACAGACCCTCCCATCTTTTCCCACCAGCTCATGCGACAGTTTCTCAGAGGAGCTAAGAACTTAAGACCTCCTAGATCTTCTCCTATTCCTGCTTGGGATCTCAACTATGTTTTGGAAAAACTAACCTTGCCTCCTTTTGAGCCTGCTGCCTCTTCTAACATCAAGTTTTTATCTTGGAAGACAGCCATCCTGTTAGCCCTAACCTCTGCCAGGAGGGTTTCAGAGTTATAAGCTCTTATGGCTGTGGAACCTTATTTTATTTTTCATCAAGGCAGGGTATTTTTGAGGACTAATCCTACCCTCATGCCTAAGGTGGTTTCCAAGGTGGCTTTAAATCAAACTATTCACTTGCCAACCTTTTTCCCCACTCCTCAAAATAAAGGGGAAAGGATCTTACATTCCTTGGATGTACACAGACAGCTATGTTTTTACCTGAACAGAACCAAGGACATCAGAAAATCAGATCAATTGTTTGTTTCTTATGCTTCAAGTTCCCAAGGTAAAGCCATTTCAAAACAGACCATTTCTAAATGGATTGCTCATGGAATCAGATTTTGTTATTCTCACCATGGAAAGCAAATCCCAGGGTGTATACGGACTCATTCCACCAGAGCTGCTGCCACTTCTGCGGCCTTCCTCAGGGGAGTTCCTACCAAGGACATTTTGGAAGCTGCAACTTGAGTTCAGTGCATACATTTTCTAAGCACTACAATCTACCTCTCTACTCTAAGTCTAGGGCGGGCTTTGCCTCTGCAGTCTTTCAGGGCCTTTTAGCCGCCCCTTCCTCTTTATGACCACCTCCCTTTCTTTCAACTTTGGGATTCTACCCTACAGTCATGACTGCAACAGTGAAACACGACGAACATAGTACAGTTGTGTACACCTACCATAAATGTAGATGTTCGAGTGTCTTCACTGTTGCAGTCTGGGTTTCCCTCCCAACTGTCCCCTCTTATTTTTTACTTTTGTGTATTTCCTTTTTTCACCATACTTCTGAGGTGTATTTGCAAAGGTTATGGGACCTTTTTTATTTTGGGACTCCTGCCATCTGGGGCAAGAAAAACTGGAGAAGATGGCGTCTGCTGTCAGCTTTGTACTCCTGGCGCTCTGACGTCAGGGAGCATGGTTGAACAGCTGACGCCGGACCCAGACTTTGGGATTCTGGCCGACCGAGGGCTGCCTGCCAGCAGGGGAGAACCCTACAGTCATGACTGCAACAGTGAAGACACTCGAACATCTACATTTATGGTAGATGTACACAACTGTACTATCTGTCATGTGCGCCCCCCAGGCGTAGTCCGAGGCGTCTGTTGTGATGACTTGATTTGCTTGAGGCTTGCAGAATTGGAGACCCGTGTTTCTTTGGCATGCTTGAGCCCACCACAGAAATTCCTTTTGAAGACATGGAATCAGTGGTATTATTGTTGCCAAACTGTGGCTGTGTTGAGACCATAGGTTTTTTAGGTACCATTGAAGTTTTCTCATATGCAGCTTTGCACATGGGATTAGAAGGATGCAAGATGCCATGAATCCCAGAGCCTGCAGGATTTTCCTTGCAGTCAGCCTGGTGAAAGTTGCCAGTTTTCTGAAGTATTGAGTTAGTTGCCCTTGTTTCTCTGGCATGAGGTAGACCATCTGGGTGTTTGTATCCAAGCTGGCACCCAGGAAAATTATTGTTTGAGAGGGTATTAGCCTTGATTTCTTTTTGTTGACTGTGTATCCCAGAGAATCCAACAACATTATTACAAACGCCAGATGTTTCAGAAGTATGTGCTTGCTGTCCGCTTGGATCAGGCAGTCGTCCAGATATGGGTATATTTGTATCCTTTGAAGTCTGCAGTAGGCAATTACTGATGCCAGGCATTTCGTGAACACTCTGGGCGCAGTAGATAAGCCAAAGGGCAATGCAGAGAATTGATAATGGGTTGAACCTGCAAGAAATCTGAGGTATCTTCTGCAATCTTGTCTGATTGTGGGACATGCAGGTATGCCTCCTTGAGGTCCAATGTTACTAGCCAAGACTCCTTGCCCAGCATGGGAAGAAGCTGCTGTAATGTGAGCATCTTGAATTTTGGCACAAGTAAAAATGTATTTAGGATGGATAGGTCCAAAATAGGTCTCCAATCTTTTCCCTTCCTTGGTACCAGGAATAGTCTGGAATAAAAGCCTTGACCCTGTTCTTGTGCAGGTACCACTTGGATAGCTTTCATGTCCATGAGATCTGAAATTTGTTTTTGTGCCTCTGCCCTTTGATTTGTGTGGCAGGTTTGGCATGCCTCTCATTTTTGGAAGGGTGTGAAAGTGGAATCTGTAGCCTCTGTCTATAATGTCCAGGATCCATTTGTCTTTTGTGACAATATGCCAATTTTTCGAAAATAATGCCAGTTTTCCGCCTAAAGGTGCTGCCATTTGAGCCTTGCTTGGCATGCAAAGGGGAAAGTCATTGGTTCTGCTTTCTGAATGGCTGTGAACTATCCTCACCACCTCTTTGTGTAGGTGCTTGCCATTGTCTGCCTCTAAATGATCCTTGAGATTGTCCTCTGCCCCTCGGGCGCCTGTATCTACCTATTTGGAGTCTGTCCGTGGCTGGAAAGGACCAATTTTTTAAGGCCAATTTCTACTGAAACGTGGAGGTTGTACCTGTAGGAAATCTTTCACTGTTTGCATTGATTTTGCCTTTTCCTCCATTTTCTTTAATACCTCCTCAGCTTTAACACTGAACAATACATCTTTTTGCAGAGGGGCATCTAGTAATTTAGCCTTGACATGATCTGGTAAGGTTTGCTCTTTGAGCCAGGCATGTTTACGTATGACTGATCCTGTAACAACAGCTCTACATGAGGCCTCTAAAGCAATAAAACCACATTGCAAGGTATGTTTACCCACTTGTTGTACACTATGTATCAAATCCTGCAACTCCTTCAAGTCTGGTTGTTCAGGTTGTGACATTTTGCTTCTCAACTGTGATAACAGAAACTGTTGGTACTTTAACATATGGAACTGACAGTTTAATGCTCTCATGGTTAAGGTGGCTGAGGTGTATACCTTTTTCCCCCACCTTTCTAAAGCTCTGGAATCTCTCTCTGAAGTTAATGAATTTTTAGCAGTGGAAGCCTTAATTCCCTTGGGACCCTGTGAAATAGTTTCTGGGTTGGCCGCATGGCTTTTGTATAGGAATTGGTGTGAGTCAGGAACCCGGTAATACCTGTCTGGCTTGACTGGAGCTGGAGGTAAAGAATCTGGGTTAAAGCAGACCTCCGAATACACATCATCTAGAATGTCTTAAGACAGGAAGTATAGCCAGAGGCCTGTGCTGAGGGAGTAAGAGGAAATCCCTAAGCCTTTTCTTGGAGTCTGAATACTCTTGGCCTTCCCAGTGAAAGTGTTCCCTCAAGGTATGTAAGGTTTCCCCAAAAGAGTAATCCTCAGGGGAGGAGACAGAGGGAATGGACTCCTCTGCATCAGAATCTTCAAAAGGGGAGTAAGAATGTCCCTGGTCTTCAGAATGGTCTGAAATAATGGAGGCCTGGTCGGAGGAGGGGGATTCTTCCTCCACTCTGGGCCTTTTGTCCGGGGGGGGGGTTGGGAACCCCTGATTAGAGGAATCAAATCCTCAGCCATTTTGAGCATCTGTTTTTTAGGCATGGGGCTTTGAGAAGGGCCCTGTGAAGCCTGTCTTTTAGTATGCATGGCTGCTTTAGACTTAGTGAAAGCCTTGATGGAAAAAGAAGAGGAAGGCCTGTAGACACCTTGAGAGGTGGCAGGTCTGCCTAAACTCTGAGTTTCACCGCCAAGAGTGGCTTCGGTATCTGTAGCCGGGGTATGGGCCGAAGAGCCTGCGACCTCGAGCACAGAAGACACCGCCAATGAAGTGTCGTCGGTAGTCAGGGGCTGCGTAGGCGCCTCACTGAGAACCAGACCACCTGTAGTCTGCTTTGGCATGGTGTTGGTAGAAGTCGCGGACCTCGTATGTCGGTCCTTATCTCTGCGTTTTTTACTCAAAACTGGAGTCGGAGTATCCGACGACATAATGTAATTACATTTTTTGCCAAAATAGTGTTGGGCGAACTCCGCCCGACGCTTAATAGTGCGTTTGTTGAATGTAGCACAAAAACGACAGGCTGAGACGTCGTGGTCTGGGCCTAAGCAAGGTATACAGAGGGAATGAAAATCCTTATGCGGTATTTGCTTCCCACATGAAATGCAATTATTAACTTTGTCTGACATCGGTCTGAGGCAAGAAAAGTTTCCCCAACAGGGTACTTGGCTTTCAAGAAGACTTCGGTTGAAAAATATTCGTAATCTCAGGAGCTGGCCGACCGGCACTTGCGAACTGCTTTTGCTTCGGGCACCGCATGGCAAGAAAGACTGAAGAAAATGGTGTTGGCTGGTTCTTTTATACCCCTGTCGCACTGACGTCAGGGAAGAAGCAACGACAACCGACGCCGGACCTAGACTTTGGAATTCGGCCGACCGAGGACCCGCCTGACGGCAGGAAAACCCATCTGTTATGACTGCAGCTGTATGCACGATGAACATCTGGGAATTCATTACCCATGACAAATGGGTTTTAAACCTAGTTTCCCAAGGATACAGATTTCACTTCCACACATTACCAACCCCAAACGGTTGGCCAGATCTACCCCCAAATCAGTGGGCAGAGGCTCAAAAGCAAGTACTCTCTCTCTTAAGATTAAAGGCTATTCAGACTTTACCAGAAGAGGAAAAGGGACAAGGTTTCTACTCAAGACTTTTCCTGGTACCCAGAAAAGCCAACTCATGGCGTCCTATCCTGGATCTGTCTGTCTCAAACACATTTTTGGTGATTCCAAAATTCAAGATGCTAACTCTTCACCAGTTACTTCCCATGATAGGCAAATATGCCTTGTTGGCAACACTGGATTTAAAGGAAGCCTACCTACACATCCCAATTAGAGAATCTTGCAGAAAATACTTAGACTTCAAAGCAAGCTGCATGCACTATCAGTTCTCTGCACTGCCCTTTGTGAATACCCTGGGCGCAGTGGATAAGCCAAAGTGCCTAGCTCCAGTCATTGCGTTTTGCAGGCAAAAAATATTCAAATATACCCATACCTTGATGATTGTCTAATTCAGGCAGAAAGCCAGGACATACTTCTGAATCATCTGGCATTTGTACAAAAGGTGTTAACTTGCAAGGGGTACACCATAAACAAAAAGAAATAACATCTGGTACCCTGCCAACAAATTATATTCCTGGGAGCAAGCTTGAACACAACTTCCCAGATGGCTTTCCTCACGCCAGAGAAACAAATTCATTTGACAACTTACTTCAAACTAGTGGCCACAAAAACCCTGCTATCTGCAAGGCAAATAATGCAAGCCTTGGGCTTCATGGCCTTGTGCATTCTACTAATTCCATATGCAAGACTGCATATGAGGAAACTACAGTGGTATCTAAAGAGCCTATGGTGTCAATATTCTCAGAGTCTAGAAGCAATAATTCCTATCATACCTTACCTAAGGTTAGAATTCCTTTGGTGGGCAGAGGCCTGCCACCAAAACAAGGGACTACCATTCACTCTACCCCCTGACACCCAAACCTTAACAACAGACATATCAGACTATGCATGGGGGGGCTCACCTGGCAGAGAAGTGCAGTCAGGGCAAATGGAACCCAAGTCAAATGCACCTGCATATCAATGAAAAATAAATGTTAGCTGTACAGAATGCTCTGACAGCCTTCAAGGACCACATTCTTCCAGGACATTTAATGGTAAAAACAGACAACACCACTGTTATGTGGTACATAAAGAAGCAGTGGGGTACCCATTCTTACCCCCTCTGCAGACTAGCCATGGCTCTGTGGAACACAGCCTTGTGCTACCAAGGGCATCTACAGGCTCAATTCCTGCCAGGAAAACTAAATACACTGGCAGACTAACTAAGCAGAAATCTCATGGACCCACATGAGTGGAAACTGAAACCAAAGATTTTCAACATGTTGATCAACAAATGGGAGATCCCAGATATAGGCCTGTTTGCCTCCCTCCAGAGCTATTAATTGGACAAATTATGCACAAGGACACCCCACAAACAAGCTTGGAAAGAGGATTCTCTGTCGTTCAGCTGGAATAATCTATCAGTTTATGCCTTTCCTTATCTGCCTTTCCTCTCCAAAGTACTACTAAAGATCAAACAGGACAAACCAAGGATGATACTGATTGCACGAGACTGGCCACGCCAACACTGATGTTCTTCGTGTTTCTCTGTTGCAGTCATTACATTTGGGTAATCTGCTGGCAGGTTGCCCTCAGTCGGCCTGATTAACAAAGTCTTGGGTCCTGCGTCGGTTGCTGTCCCTTCTTCCATGACGTCAGGTCATCAGGGGTATAAAATATGCATCCGACGCCATTACATCAATCTTTCTTGCTGCGTGGTGCCCGAAGCAGAAGCAGTTTGCAAGTGCCGGTCGGCAGACTCCTGAAATTTTCATTTTCGAGTTTCAGATCCGAAGTCTTCAACTAAAAAGCTAAGTACCCCGTTGGGGAAACTTTTTGTTGCTCCTTACCGATATCTGTAAAAGTTAATTGCATTACTTGTGGGAAGCAAATACCTCATAAGGATTTTCATTTGCACTGTGTTCCTTGCCTAGGCCCTGACCATAATGTACCTTGCTGTCAGTTTTATGCTTTATTTAATCAATGTAATGTCGGTACATTTTTGCTTCTAAATATTTTGGCTCACGCTTTAACTATCCAGAAATGTCATCGGTTAGCAATCCGACTACCATAATACCTAAAAAACGCAAAGAAAAAGACAGAGACAGGCCATTGAGGTCAAAAACTGCTGACTATGCTTCTCCTAAGCCAGTCGCCAGTTCGCCGGTACTCAGTGAGGTGCTTTCGCAACCCCCTGATAGACGCTACTTCTGATTCGCAGGCCTCTACTGAGACCCATTTGGAGTCCGGTATGCCGTGAGATGCTTCAGTTATGGAACCCGTGGATGTCTCTACCTTGGATGGGTTCGGAGTCGCTGTGCAGGCACCGGCTTCTGAGGGTGTTTTCAGACCTACAGATTTGTATAATAGACAGACGCCATCTTCAAAACTAATGCGAAAATCTCGACCTATGCCTTAAAAAACAATGCCTGGGCCCCGTGTGCAGGCCCCTATGCCTAAAAAACACATGATCAAAATGGCTGAAGATTTAATTACTCTGATTAGGGGTAGCCAACCCCCCCCACACACACACACACACACACACACTTCTAAGAGGCCTAGGCAAGACTTTGATTATGAATCTTCAGAACAGGATTCTATTTCTTCTGACTCTTCTAATGAACAGGAATTGTCTATACCTACGTATGAGGATTCTGATGCAGAAGATTCCATTCCTTCTGCTTCTCCCCCTGAGGATTTTTCTTTTGGGGAAACTTTGCATACCTTAAGGGAACATTTCCACAGGGAAAGTCAGGATTTCTCTGAATCTAAAAAGAGACTTGGGGATTTTCTTCTTCCTCAGCATAGGCCTTTGGCTATACTTCCTATTCTAGACATCGTTGATTGTTTTTTCAGAATCTAGTATGGCTCCTGATTCTCTGCCCCCGGTTCCTTGTAAGCCAGACAGGTACTACAGGGTCCCTGACTCCCACAAATTCCTTTTCAAAAATCCTGTTGCAGATCCTGAAGCCATTTCTCAGGGTCCCAAGGGCATTAAGGCTTCTATAGCTAAAAATCTTACCCCTTCTGGTAGAGATTCCAGGGGGTCTGGTAGATGGGGTAAGATGGTTTACACTTCTGCAACCTTGGCAGTCAGAACTTTAAACTGTCAATTTCATATGCTAAAATATCAGCAGCATATCATGGGACTGCTTAAACAGAAAATGATGTTAATTTCTGACTGTGTGGAAAACAAAGATTTACAGGATTTATTGCATTCAGCTGAAAAATTGGAAAACATACTTAGCAAAGTGGTTTCGATTCTTTGGAGATCTCTTGCAGGGCTGCTGTAACTGGGTCAGTGCTAAGAAGGCATGCTTGGCTCAAAGAGCAAACTCTGCCTGATCATGTTAAAGCAAAATTATTGGATGCTCCTTTACAACAGGACCGTCTCTTTGGTGATAAGGCTGAAGAAGTTTTAAAAAAGATGGAAGGTAAAGCTAAATCTATGCAAACTGTGAAATATTTCTTACAGGTGCAACCTCCAAAATTTAGTAGGCACTGGCCTACTAAGAACTGGTCCTTTCCAGTTCCTTCGAGAGCCACTCAAGTCAAACCCAGACATTCCAAAGGCTCCAGGTTTCAGTCACAAGGGACTTTCAGTACAAAACAATGGGGTGCCTCCTCCTCCAAATTTGGAAACAACAAGACACCCCCCTATGGTAAGCAGTCTCAATGACTTCCCTTTACACTTGCCAAGCACTTACCTTTTAGCCACCCCTTTGGGGGGAAAACTGGCACTTCATGCATGGAACTGGCAACTTATAACCCAGTACAAATGGGTTTTAAATATAGTATCCCAGGGATACAGATTTCATTTCCACACGTTGCCAATCCCAAACGGATGGCCAGACCTGCCCCCAAATCAGTGGGCAGAGGCACAGAAACAAGTACTTCTGAAGCATTAGTTATAATTTAACTTTTAGTGAGTATAAGACCTTGCAGCAGATGAAGAATGATAGAAGTGTTGTAATTAAGCAAGCTGACAAGGGAGGAGCTACTGTTTTAATGGATAAGCTATGGTACATGAATAAATTCCAGGATTTTTTATCAGATACCCATACTTTTAGGAAGATTACATTTATGGATGTAAAAAAACATATTTCTCAGATTAACTTAACATTATATGACATGCAATTGAACCAAGATATAACCATTGATTTACTGACTTATTTTACTGTTACCTGCCCAAAGATCCCGCAGATCTATGGAATACCCAAAATTCATAAATCCATAGATGACCCCCCTTTAAGACCTATTGTGTCGGGCAAAGGATGGGTGACTGAACCCATCTCTAGATACTTGCAGAATGTTCTTGCTAGATATGTACCAGGTTGTGAGACGATACTTAAGGATACAACACATTTCCTAGAAAAGCTCGATTCTTGGTATAGAATGAGAGTTAAAATTGAATATGTATTGGTCACATTAGATATTAAATCTCTGTTTACTGTGATTCCAATTGATTATGGAATAGAAGCAATAAGAAGCTTGTTAATAATGCAATCAACCTAACAAATACGTGAAATAGAAAAGATTTGTCTCCTGTTAGATTTAGTTTTAACTAAAAATATCTTTATATTTGATAATGCACCATATCAACAACTAACAGGAGTAGCTATGGGTACATCAGTAGCGAACACGTTTGCGAACTTGGTCCTATATGTGTGGGAAAAGCAGTATATATTGAATGAAAGGAATCAATTTAAACATCTACTGGACTGTTATTGTAGATTTGTTGATTGCTTTTTTGTATGGACAGGTACAATAAGTGAATTGGAATGTATTTTGTTGTATTTGAATTCTACGACGAATTTTCTCAAGTTTAAAATTAATTTTTCTAAGGATAATGTTGTATTATTAGATGTTAAGTTGTATAGGAAATGTGATGAGTTACAGACGATGATACATAGAAAAGATGTGCATGCAGCTAGATATTTGAATACAGCTAGTATGCATCCAGGACATGTCTATAAAAGTATACTAAAGTCACAGCTAGTAAGGGTAAGCAGGTTAACTAGTGAGAATGATGTCTTTGAGTATGAGGTTAAGAAAATGATGGAAGAATTTATTAATAATGGATATCTATTAAGGGATGTTAATATGACCTATAAACAGGTTGTACAAGGTAGAAGTAGTTTATACAAACCAGTTTTTGGCTCTTTAACCACATTACAAACAGAGCAGACATACCAGCAAGGAGAACAGACAGTGCATGTTGAAATTAATAGGACAAAAGATAGTAGTGTCTTAAGATTCATTACTACCTATAATGCCAATACATATGATGTCTGTAAGATTATTGAAAAAAACTGGATTATATTAATGGCCCAACCAGATTTGAAAGATCTGTTAGGTCCGACACCAAAGTATGCATTCAGAAATGGTCGGACACTTAAACAGATGCTATGTTACAAAGACTTTCAAAGTGAAATATCACCTGTAATGAGCGAAGATGAATACATCTAAATGTTATAATGGTGTCTGTTGCCCTGACATATACGACACTAATAGTAGCTTTCAGCATCATACAACAGGTGAACGGTTTGACTTTTTTTGTGGAGCAGACTGTAATTCTACTAGATTAATTTACCTTGCTACCTGCACCCTATGTAGTGCATTTTACGTAGGGAAAACAGCTAGGAAGCTGAAGGATAGGATAATAGAACATAGATCTGAAATAAAAAGAAAGCTTGAGACAAATGGGCTATACAGGCATCTGCATGATTTTCAGACACATGCATTTAAGTTTAGGTGTATATCTATTCTGCAGTTGGGCATTAGAGGGGGTGACATTGATAATCTTTTGTTGCTAAAAGAGTATGAGTGGATAGTGCGACTACAGGCTGATAAGTATCCAGGCCTTAATGGGACAGTCAGTTTAAAACCAGTTTTGACCAAGAGGCAGAGAGAAAATTTATAGTATTAAGTGTATAGTATTTCTAAATGTGTAGATGTAATTATTTGTCATATATATAAATATATATATATATATATATATATATATATATATATAATGTAACAGTTTTTTGTACTTTTTTATATTTATGTATTATGCTTTTAACAAGTAACTGCATGAAAATTAATTTTATTAGATGTTTTTAAATTGAATTTGCATATTTAATTATAGTGGTCCTTTGAATGGCTGGCTTGATCATGTGATTATAATGGTCCTCTATTTAAATGTGTTAATGTGTTGTGATTTTGTATGCTGATGAAGGGTGTAAACCTGAAACCTTCATTAAAAGTTTCTTGTTTGTGACTATCGTGTGCTGTGGATGTTTATGGTATATAGTACTTTTGGAGTATTTCGGCTATTCAGCCAGTACCAGAAGAGGAAAAGGGATAAGGTTTCTAGTCAAGACTTTTCCTGGTACCCAGAAAAGACAAATCATGGTGTCCAATCCTGGACTTATCTACTCTAAACACCTTTCTGGACATTCCAAAATTCAAGATGCTGACTCTTCACCAGTTACTTCCTATGCTAGGCAACGATGCCTGGTTGGCAACTCTAGATTTAAGAGGCTTACTGCATATCCCAATCAGGGAATCTTGCAGAAGATACCTCCGCTTCAAAGCAGGCTACTTGCATTACCAGTTTTCTGCACTGCCCTTTGGCTTATCTACTGCACCCAGGGTCTTTACAAAGTGCCTGGCTCCAGTAATTGCATTTTGCAGGCAAAGAAATATTCAAATATATCCATATCTGGACGATTGTCTAATTCAGGCAGAAAACGAGGACACTCTTCTAAACCGTCTGGCATTTGTAAAAAAAAAAAAAAAAAAAAAGGTTCTAACCTGTCTGGGGTACACTATAAACAAAATGAAATCACAACTGATACCCTCTCAAAAAATTACATTCCTGGGTGCAAGCTGGAGTACAACTGCCCAGATGGCTTTCCTTACGCGAGACAAACAAATTCATTTGGTGACCTACTTCAAACAGGTGGCCACAAAAACCCAGCTTTCTGCAAGGCAAATACTGCAATCCTTGGGGTTCATGGCCTCCTGCATTCTTCTAATTCCATATGCAAGACTGCATATGAGGAAGCTTCAGTGGTACTTAAAAAGTCTATGGAATCAGCATTGTCACAGACTGGAAACAATGATTCCTATCATACCTTGCCTACAACTAGAGTTCCTATGGTGGGCAGAGGCCTGCCATCAAAACAAGGGACTCCCATTCATACCCCCCCCCCTGCCGCCCAAACCCTAACTACAGACACATCAGACTATGCTTGGGAGGCAAATCTGGCAGGGAAGTGCATTCAGGGCAAATGGAGCCCATATCAAATGCACCTTCATATCAATCAAAAAGAAATGCTAGCTGTACAGAATGCACTGACAGCCTTCAAGGACTAACTTCTTCCAGGACAATTAATGATAAAGACAGACAACACCACGGTTATGTGGTACATAAACAAGCAGGGGGGTGCACACTCCTACCCCCTTTGCAAATTAGCCATGGCATTGTGGAACACTGCCTTGACTTATCAAGTACAATTACAAGCACAATTCCTGCCAGGAATGCTGAATACTCTGGCAGACAAACTAAGCAGAAATCTCATGGACCCACACAAATAGAAACTGGAACCACGGATTTTCAACATATTGACACGTAAATGGGGGAGCCCAGACATAGTTCTGGGGTGAGGCAAAAAGATCTATCAGTTGGACAACTTTTGCACAAGAACGCATCACAAAAAAGCCTGGAAAGTTGATGCTCTATCCTTCAGTCTTTGCCTTTCCCCCTCTGCCTCTGATCTCCAAAGTTCTACTAAAAGTCAAACAGGACAAGCCAAAAATGATTTTGATTACTCCATACTGGCCTCGCTAACATTGGTACCCACACCTGCGCAATGTCTCACACCTTCCACTGTGGCAACTACCCTCAGACACCTTACTGTCTCAGCAGAACAACCAAATTCTCAGCTTCAAACTTTGAATCTTGCAGTGTGGCTAATCACCTAAATTCATCCTTAGCATCCCTCAGCAAACCTGTGATGGATGTCATTTTGGAGGCAAGAAGGCTTAGTACTAGAAAATCTTATGCTGACAAATGGAAAAGATACTGTGCATGGAATCAGTCTCAAGTGTTAAGCACAGCAGTGCCCAGCATTCCTCAGATTTTACAATACTTAACTGAGATGCTTCACAAGGGCCTGTCTTTCGCTTCCATAAAAATCCACGCCTCAGCCATTTCAGCCCATTACAACACAGAACCTCCCCTCTCCTCTCATCCCCTGCTAAAGCAGTATCTCAGAGGAGCCAAAAACTTAAGACCGCCCAGAAGAGCTCCAACCCCTGCCTGGGACCTCAATTTTGTATTGGAAAAGCTCACTCTCCCTCCTTTCGATCCAGCTGCTACTGCAGACTTAACATTTCTCTCCTGGAAAACAGCTTTCCTTTTAGCAGTCACTTCAGCTAGAAGGATTTCAGAATTACAGGCTCTTATGGCAGTGGAGCCTTACTTGATTTTCCATGCGGACAGGGTCTCTCTCAGGACCAATCCATCCTTCATGCCTGAGGTGGTATCCAGTGTGGCTCTTAATCAGACTGTTCATTTGCCAACTTTCTTTCCCAATCCACAGAACAAGGGGGAGCGGATTCTGCATTCATTGGATGTACACAGACAAGTTAGATTTTACTTAAGTAGAACAAAATCTCAATAAAAATCTGAACAACTGCTGGTGGCATTTGCTGCAGAGGCAAGAGGGAAAGGCTATTTCAAAGCAAACCATTTCCCATTGGATAAGCCATTGTGTTAATTTTTGCAATATGCACAATGGAAAGACTATCCCCCAGGGGATCAGATCCCATTCCACCAGGGCTGCTTCTACTTTTGCAGCCCTTCTCAGAGGTGTTCCTACCAGGGACATTCTAGAAGCTGCTACCTGGAGCTCAGTTAATACGTTCACCAAACGTTACCATTTACCACTTTTCTCCAAATCCAGAGCTGGCTTTGCCACTGGTGTCCTGCAGGGCCTTATAGCTGGTCTTAATGCTGTATAACTACCTCCACTCAACCATTGCTTTGGGAATCTACCCAAATGTAATGACTGCAACAGTGAAACACGAAGAACATAGTACAGTTGTGTACACTTACCATAACTGTAGATGTTCGAGTGTATTCACTGTTGCAGTCCCGGTTACCCTCCCTCCAGCCCCCTATTTTTCTTTGGCTATACCTCTGCTTTCTTTCACTGTGCTTAAAAACCCTTTTGGTGTATTTGCTTTTGGGATTGGAGGTATATTTTTTGTTTCTAATTTTATTTGCTCCCCATTTGGGGGGCACCTGACATCTGGGGTAAGAAAAAACGATGTAATGGTGTCGGCTGCATGTTTAGACCCCTGACGTCATGGAAGAAGGGACATCAACCGACACAGGACCCAAGACTTTGTTAATCAGTCCAACTGAGGGCAACCTGCCAGCAGATTACCCAAATGCAATGACTGCAACAGTGAATACACTCGAACATCTACATTTATGGTAAGTGTACACAACTGTACTTGTACCCCTTCTTGCGCAGTGTGTCACAGCTGGCCCCATGGTACCTACCTCAGACCCCTACCCTGCTGTCTCAGCAGGAGAGCCAGATTCTGCACCCCCAGCTTCAAACCCTGAACCTGGCAGCCTGGCTATTTACCTAATCTCTCCGTTACCATCCCTCAGTAAACAAGTGTTGGATGTCATTTTGGAGGCAAGGAGGCCTAGTACTAGAAAATCTTATGCTGAAAAATGGAAAAGATTCTGTGCCTGGAACCAAACTCAAGGGATGGCCACAGCAGCGCCCAATTTACCTCAGATTCTTCGATACTTAACTGAGATGCTTCACAAGGGCTTTTCTTTTCCTCCATCAGAATTCACGCCTCAGCCATTTCAGCTCATTACCACACAAAACCATTCCTCTTTTCTCTCCCACTGCTCAAGCAGTTCCTCAGAGGGGCCAAAAACTTAAGACCACCCAGGAGAGCCCCATCTCCAGCCTGGGACCTTAATTTTGTATTGGAAAAACTCACTCTTCCTACTTTTGAGCCAGCTGCAACTGCAGAGTTAAAATTCCTTTCATGGAAAACAGCTTTCCTTTTAGCAATTACTTCAGCAAGAAGGGTATCTGAATTACAGGCCTTTATGGCAGTGGAGCCTTTCATCATATTTCATGCGGACAGGGTGTCCCTCAGGAACAATCCCCCTTTCATGCACAAGGTGGTATCCAGTGTGGCTCTTAAATCACTCCATTCATTTGCCAACCTTCTTTTCTAATCCACAGAACAAAGGGGAATGGATACTGCACTCCTTAGATGTGCACAGACAACTTAGATTTTACGTGGACAGGATTAAACCTCAAAGGAAATCTGAACAACTGCTGGTGGCATTTGCTGCTGGGGTAGAGGGGAAGGCTATTTCAAAGCAAACCATTTCTAAATGGATAGTCCATTGCATTCATTTCTGCTATAAGCACCATGGAAAACCTATCCCACAGGGGATTAGACCCCATTCAACCAGGGCTGCAACTGCCTCTACAACCTTTCTCAGAGGTGTCCCTACCAGAGACATCCTAGAAGCTGCTACCTGGAGTTCTGTACATACTTTCACCAAGTATTACCATTTGCCAATTTTCTCTAAATCCAGAGCTGGCTTTACCACTGCAGTCTTGCAGGGCCTTATAGCTGGTCATAATGCTGTCTAAATTCCTCCTCCCATCCTTAGCTTTGGGAATCTACCCACATGTGATGACTGCAACAGTGAAACACGAAGAACATAGTACAGTTGTGTACACTTACAATAAATCTAGATGTTAGTGTATTCACTGTTGCAGTCCTGGTTACCCTCCCTCTAGCCCCCTGACTTCTTTTGACTGTATCTTTCTTATCCTCTATTATACTTAAAAGCTTTTTGGTGTGTTTGCTTTTTTGTTGGAGGTATAACCTTGTATATTTATATTTAATTGCTTCCCATTAAGGGGGTCACCTGACATCTGGGTCAAGAAAAACTGATGTAATGACGTCTGCTGCATGCTTTATACCCTTGACTACCTGACGTCATGGAAGATGAGACTGCAACCGACGCAAGACCCAAGACTTTGATAATCAGGCCGACTGAGGGCTACTGCAAGCAGATAACCCAAATGTGATGACTGCAACAGTGAATACACTCTAACATCTACATTTGTAGTAAGTGTACACAACTGTAATTTTCCCCCTATTTCTCAATCTAGCCAAGGGCAATCACTACAGGTTACCCTACAAGGTGGACCTACTGACACAAGACAAAGGAACTCTCCTTCACCCACACTTGCAGATGTTATCCCTGACTCTGTGGGGTGATAAACTTTTGATCTTCTTCAATCACCACTACTCAGAGGACATGCTTTCAGCCCTGAGGGAGGCAAGGAAGCCTACCACCAGAAAATCTAGCTAAGTGGGAAAGATTTACAAAGTGGTGTCTGGACAAGGGAAGGGACCCTTGATCTGTGGATGACCCCCCTGTTCTCACTTGTGTCTCAATTGATTAAAAGCGGACTTTCCTACTCTTCAGTGAAAGTACACCTTTCTGCTCTATCAGCCTGCTTGCCCCTTGAGCCCCACTCGCTAGACAGACTCAACGTAAAGCTCTTCCTTAAAGGCGTCATACACATGAGACCACCAAAGAAACCTATCCCTCCACCCTGGGAACCTTAACTACATCCTGGAAAAACTAACCCAGCACCATTTCGAACCAGCTGGGACTTCTTCCCTACAGATATGTATATGGAAAACTGTCCTGGTGGCTATAATTTCAGCCAGAAGGGTGTCAGAGTTGCAGGCCTTAATGGCTTGCCCTCCCTATGCCACCTTCCACAAAGGCAGTCACCCTGTGAACTAATCCCTCCTTTGTGCCCAAAGTGGTCAATGACTTGTCTTTAAACCAATCTAACCACCTACCCACTTTCTTTCCCTCTCCCACTAATGAAGGGTGAAAGGATACTGCACTCCTTGGATGTGCACAAGCAACTAAGATTCTACCTGAAGAAAACCAAAACCATTAGGAAGTCTAAGCTGCTCTTTGTCTCCTTTCACCCCAGAGCCCTGGAGAAGGCAGTCTTCAAACAAACCATTGCATGCTGGATCAGGAAAACTGTCTGTGTCTGTTACTCCCACCACAGAAAAAAAACCCAGTGGGGGTAAAGGCCCATTCCACTAGGGCTGTGGCCACCTCCAAGGCTTTCATAAAAGGTCTGGACATGGCATCCATTATGGAAGCAGCCACTTGGCCCACTATCCACACTTTCACCAAACATTACAAACTTGACCAAGTTTCCAGAGCACTGACAGGATTTGCCAGGGCTATCCTACAGGGCTTTGTAGAATCCTCTTCAGCATCTACCACCCTTTCATCCATCTTAGCTGTGGTACTCTTCCCACAACTAGAATACTGCAACATAGGAATAGAAGGACATAGAATAGTTGTGTAAAATCTTACCATAACCATAGATGTCCTCTTCCATGTTGCAGTATTCCTTCTCACCCACCATTACCCCCATTCTTTCTCCTTTGGTCCCAGCTAAGACCCGGACCTGTCTATGCTACTGAAGGACACCAAAGAGACACACCTGTCCCCACTGGCTTTCCTCCTACTGGGATTTATTCTCTACCTGCCGGCCTTCAAGTTCTGAGGATTGTGCGTTTAGACATCACATTTAAGGCCCCTGGTTTATGGCCTTGCGTCTAACGTCCCACTTGCGCTGCAACAGCCAAGCTGAAGCTTTTGTATAGAATCTGACGTACGAGTCACTTGAGGGCAGGAAATCCCACAACTAGAATACTGCACCATGGAAGCGAAGGACATCTATGGTTATGGTAAGATTTTACACAGCTGTTCTTTTTGTCTTGCAGTTGCTAAGATCTTCAAAAACTGCAAGAAAAGTGAAAATTATGGAAGACTTTAAGCAGATTATTCTTTTGCCTATCCCAAAGTTCCAAGTAAACTGTCCATCTAAAGTTGGACCATTTTTTTCTCAAAGAGAAGAAATCTCAAAAAGTGTAAAAAGAATTTCCAAGAGTGAAGTCTCACATTTCAAAGTTCCTAAGTGTTTTTTCCTGATAAATCAGCAAGCTTGTGGCCCTCTGCTACCTTTGCCCCCTTTCACCCTTTACTTTTTCAAAGAAGCTTTCTTCGACCCAACCAATATGAAGACTAATAACTTCAGATGAAATGGTGTCTCAGCATCATAAAAAAGGCTACCTGTTTTCACCTCCAACCCATTCTGGAATTCCTCAAGTACCTCCAAACCAGGAACACCTGGTTTTGCCAATATTGTAGATATTAGTTCATCAGGGAACCATTGGATTAGTTTCTCTTCACTAGGAATGAAAAGGGTTCTACTGGAGATGACTCCTGGCTACAAGGAAAGAAGGCACCTGGAAGCCCATTCTGGATTTATCAGTACTCTGCACCCATTAAACTATCCAAAATTCAAGATGATGTAATTGTAAACTCTTATTCCTATTACTCTTCCACAAGTTTTCATGGTGACCATGGACCTTAACGACACCTGTCTTCATATCCCTATTAGACCAGATCACAATTTTTTTTTAAGATTGTGTGCCTTACTATTTCACCTTAATTTTCTGCTTTGCCCTTTAGTCTTTCTGTAGCTCCTAGGTTTTTCACAAAATGCTTAGCTCCTGTCACAGTGTTCTACAGGCTCTAGAGTATTCACATGTATGTTTGTTTCAGGCCTGCTCAAAAACAAGCTTCTTCAAGATCTCAGTTTCACAATCTATCTTTTTTTATGGTTGGGTTTTTCCTTAAACCT
The DNA here is from genome assembly GCF_019279795.1 of Protopterus annectens. Taxonomy (NCBI): domain Eukaryota; kingdom Metazoa; phylum Chordata; order Ceratodontiformes; family Protopteridae; genus Protopterus; species Protopterus annectens. Next base: position 414,166,852 of record NC_056747.1, on the reverse strand, counting down.
TTAAAAGAAAATCTTTCTCTCCTCACAAGACCTGTTTTTTTCAAGGTTGCCATCTGAACACAGTCTCTATTCTACATGATTAAATTTCTTCCCAAGACAAAATTAGTTTTCTCTTACTGCCAGTCTCTCCTTCTACAATAATAGACATCTGCAAGAAAGATTCTGAGAGCCCTGGCGTACATGAATTTTCCCATGCAAATGATACCTTTTTAAAGAATCTACATGAGGAAGATTCAGTAGTATCTCAAGTCATTTTGGGCAAACCTTTGCCACCCCTGAACTTCCCAATTCCTCTCTTGTCCTACATGAAAAATAATTTCTTTGCTGGATCATCAGATATTACTTGGTCCAGGAGTGTCTTTTCTGGTCCCATCTCCCCAACAAGAAGTCTCCATGGATGCTTCAGACATAGCTTGAGGAGTATGTTGTGTAAATCTAAAAGTCCAATGTACATGGTCAAGGCAGGTCAGGAGCAACCACACAAATTTCAAAGAAGTGAAAGCCTTGATCCTGGCTTTGCAATTCCTACATTACCTCTGGTGAAAAGGAACCCTTCAAATCCTGGCAGACAGTTTCTCTGTAATGTGGTACATCAGCAAACAGGGCGGAATAGAATATTTTCTTCTCTCTAGGTTTGCAGTGACAACCTGGGAGAAAGCTATTCAGCACAATTTGTTCAGGAAGTTAATATTCCATCAGATTAATTTTGTGGTGGGTTAATTGAGCAGATCTAAGGCAAACGCTCAAAAATGTATTCTCAGCATACAAGTCTCCCTTCAGATTATCTGTCTGTGAGGAACTGCCCAGATAGATCTGTTTGTCTCCACTCTAAACAGGCAACTCATACATTTGCCCAGAGGCTTTGAGAATGGATGTCTTGTTGTTCTCATGTAAATGGACATTCCTTTATGCTTTTTCTTCCATTCCTGTGATTGCAAAGGATCTCCTCAAAATGAGGAAGGAGAATCCAAAGATGTTCATGACAACCTTTTTGTCCAGACAACTTTGTTCCGTGCCCTTCTTTTTCATATAGCAAAGGGCAGTCATTAAAAGTTGTCTCACGTGATGGAATTGCACAACAGCATGGTGGTCTTATTTATCCAGACCTATAAAACCCTAAGTTTAACAGTTTGGATGAAGGATTTTGATACCATTCAGACACCTATTTTCTGAGTGTGCATTTCAAGTATATTAGAAGAGGTTAGAAAACCTGCAGCAGGAAAGAAAACGTTATAATTGCAAATGGAAGAGATTTTCTATTTGGTGCCAAATGAAGAAACAGGACCCTTATCAAATTGGTGTTGCAACTATTCTTTGTGTGAGCTGCTGAATTCAGAACTGATTAATTTTTTATTAAAACATATTTGTCATCCATATCCACCTGCCTACCAACAGATCCACCTCTTTCTGCAGCACATTTTGAGGTCAAAGTTTTTTAAAAATGCGTCCTTCACATCAGGCTACCAAGAAGACATATTCACCCCTTTGGGACCTGTATTACTTAAGAGAAGTTAACTCCCTCCTTTGGAACTGATCTCTTTTATCTCTCTAATTCCTTACCTGGAAGACTTTTTTGCTGGTGGCCCTTACTTGAACAAGAGAGTCTGAGTTGCAAGCTCTTATGGTTTCTTCCCATTTTCTGATTTTTCACAAGAACATAGTATCCCTGAGGAGTAACCCTTCTTTTTATGCCTGTGTTGTCAATGAAATGTCATTGAACCAGTCTATTAATTTGTGTACTTTCTTCCCCAATCCTCAAAATAAAGGAGAAAAAAATTCTGTATTTACTGAATTTTTATTGTCAGCTTATCAGGACAAAACCAAGGCTGTCAGAAAAATCTGATCAGCTATTTATCTTTTTAAGGTTAAAAAACTGGTTGGTCCCATTTCCAAATTGACTCTTGCCTTCTGTTATTCTTTTCATGTAAAATCCCTTCCAGATTAGATCAAAACTTATTCTACCAGGACTGTTGCTGGGCCTTTTTACAAGGATCTGCATTGAAAGACCACTTTTCTTTCATTCATATTTTTCTAAAAATATAAAATAGATGCTATGTACATGGCCACAACTGGTTTTGCCAAGTTCATTCTTCAAGGGATGCTGGATTCCAGTTTCATATATTGCTCCTACTCCCACATAATCTAAAATCTTTGGAAATCTTTTGATATGTAAGCAATATTGCAACAGTGATCATATGAAGGCTATAGTACAGTTGTGTAAGAACTTAACTATGAGTAGAAGCTCAAATTGTCATTGGTGCATATACTGTACCATCCTGTTTCCCACTTTATTTTCGGCTGAAGTAGGCCCCTTTTTTTGCTGACACAAGTCTTATTCCTTAGTCTTTTTTGCCCCAAAAATAATTGAATATTGAAGTCCCTAAATAATAACAGATGTTTGAGTTTCAAAATTTATACCCTTCAGAAATTTCATAATAATGCACAACCTGTTATTATAGCAACTTTCTAATTTTATAGGAGCAATATTTAAATTCTCTCCCTATTTTTTGGCCTTTGTCCCCCCATTCTTTCTGACTTTGTCCAGATTTCTTGTACTGAGAGGTATGTCTGAATGTCACCAGGTGGATACTCAACTTGACTCGTAGACAGGACAGAGGAAGTTAGAATTGGGGAGTCCACTTCTACAAGGAGGCTGGTTACAAGTAAGAGTCCCTCAGGGATCGGTCCTTGGACCGCTCCTTTTTTGGCATTTACTGCTGTGAAGTCACGACCAATGTTAGTGGTCTCTGGCTGACTAAATTTGCAGATTGCAAATTAGGAGTGGTCATTGAATCCTACACTGACATAGATGTTCTCCAGGAAGGTCTGACACAGACAAACAACTGGGTCAGATCCATGGAATAAAACTAAATGCCAAGAAATGCATAATAGTATCCTTTGGGAAGTCATCCACCCCTGATACCTATCATGTTGATAACATACTCGTTAGAGTTGACCCAGTTTTCAGGGACTTACGGACACACATTCACAGTAATCTAGCCTTTGACCATTACATGTCTACAGTGTGAGGAAATCATTTTATTTTGTTCAATTTATAAGCAAAGGCATGGCATCTAGGTCCAAGGAAGTCATTTTACCACTGTATTCAACTTTCATCCGACCTATCATTGAGTACAATGCCTCTTTTGGTTTGAACCTAACCAGGGATATCCAACAATTATAATATCCACAGAGGTTCCTCACTAAAAGAATATGAGGTGTAAGTAAAATGTATGCAGACCGCTTCAAGGCCCTATCCCTGTATTCTGTATCCTACAGGCTGTTGAGGGGAGATCTATGCTTGGCATACAGGGCATTGTCAAACCCCACTCTGATGGACCTCCTACATAACCACAAAACAAACAGCACCAGAGTTACCCTTTCTGAAGACTCAAACCTTGCCTATGATATAAATAGGACCTGCTGGAGCGACAGGCTCCTCATCCATGTGAAGCAGAGTTTCTCCCTAATCCAGTTCAACTGTAACTTGGACAATTGGGTAGGGAACAGAAAATTCATCCCTGGCTTGCCAGCTTTTTCTCTAATGGACACACACAACCTGAAAATGGTTAATCTCTCAGGCCCCTGCTTGTGACTGTTACATCTACCAATCCCCTGCTTACACTGATCAAAGGTACCAGAATTTGTCAGAGAGTTGGAATGCATGGCTAAGCTTAAAAAGACCCGTGTGATCATTATCCTAGTAAACACCTATGAGACATTTCTTCTCTGCCTGGGACAAGAATGTTCATAGGAACTTCATGCCTGTACATCCCTTATGTACCACACTGTCTTGTAGCTAGGTCATGAGAGATGTAAGGCACAAGAGGAAGGAACCCAAGTTTTGGTATGCTGGATGGGCGTTTGATATCCTGGCAGGATACTCGGATTTGTAAACAGTATTGTAACCGTGATTAATCTGTACATCTACTGTTACGGTAAGTTCATACACAACTGTTCTTTTCTGTCCTTATTATGATCAGAAGTGATCATTACCTCTTGTGACTTCAGATAAAATCATTTTAAAGGGAGGAAGAATGGATGGGGACACCCTTTGGTGACCTAACATTTGCTCCAGTTCTGTATGCTAGTGTGTTTGCTATTTCTTTTGGCTTTGTAGCAGTGGTATCATTTTGTTTTTAGCACACTACTGTTGTATGCCTTCCCATTCATTTTTTGGATGTGGTTGTAGAAGGCCTTATTGTTTCCTTTGCTGATGGTAAGCGTTAACCTCCAGAGAAGTTTTTATTTTGGTTGTTATAGGGAGTTCTGTTGAAATGGAGTTGACCTTAGCCTAATTTTGTTGAATGAAGTTTGAAGGCTTTGTACTTCATTTTCTTTTGGTGTAATAATTTTTTGTCTTTGTAGTTCCAACTCCAAAATAGCTGACTTCAAATTCAGCTCCAGACAAGTGACAAGTGGAGTACCTCAGGGTTCAGTCCTGGGACCACTCTTCTTTGGCATCTACTTCTCTGAAGTACAGGCCAACACTAAGGGACTCTGGCTAACAAAGTTTGCAGGTTACTGCAAACTGGGAAACATTATTGAATCCCCAAATTATGTGGATATTCTACAAAAAGGCCTTACAGAAACAGATGCCTGGTGCCAGAGCCATGGGCTCGATCTTAATGCCAAGAAATGTATAGATGTTATGTGATCCTATCTCGCCTACATTCTGTACTGATGGGTTCGGCTCCGACTCTGCACGCTATGCTATAGAGCGAAGTCTCTTATTGGCTGAGCTATTCTATATCCCAGGATGTACCACCGCTACTTCCCCAGATCTCGTTTGCCGCTTACAAGCTAGGACGTGGTCTTGAACTTGGCTGAGCTAAGTGCTGTTTTTTTTCTGAGAGTTTTCTGTCAGGAATTTCTTAAATCTTTACCCAAAAGCTGTTTTAACAGCTATCGTTGTGTATACTTGTGTTTTTGTGAAAAATTTGTGGTAAAAATTTTGTGTTTGGACAGGGAAAGGTTTCCGTTTAAGTTAGAGGGGCCTTCCCCTCGTTCTTATTGAGTCTTCTTGTTGTTTCAGAGGTCAAGTACCTGTTTTAGTTAGAGGGTTCTTGCCCTCTTTTTGGTGTTTGTCATTCGTTTAAGTTTCTTGGGCTTTCGCTCTTGTTAAAAAAAAAAAAAAGTTTCTTTATTGTTGTGTAGCCATATATTGTGTTTTTCTCTGACAAGTGTCTACAATTATGTCTAAGGAGCATAGACCCTCCGGATTTAAAAAATGCATGAGATGCAACTACAAAATGTCCATCACGGACAATCACTCTTTATGCGTGTACTGCTTAGGCACCAAACACCTTCAGGAGTCCTGCAGCGTGTGTCACGCTTTTTCCTCTCTGGTCCTCCAAGAGAGGAAGAATGAATTGATCTTAAAAGGGCTTATCAAACCCTCCTTCGAAGAGGCCTTATCTTCCTCTTCAGCTAAGAAAAAGAAATCGTCGGCTCCGACCAGCCCGTCGGAACCGACCACTAAGAAATCTAGGCAGGATTCTCCATCGGCTCCACGGACTTCGGAGCCGATGGCTGGGGCTTCGAGAGGCGGGTCACCTTCATCGGCTCCACTGATTTTGGAGCCGATGAGGGTTGCCGGCTCAAACACTTCCCCTTCGGCACCGAAGCCCTCTTTGGCACCGAGGAAAATTGCTATGGAATCTCCCTCGGCACCGATATTGGTCGAGTCTATTCGGAGCCGGTCCCCCAGTCCTTCGGAGCCGATGGAGAAGTCGGCTCGGACCCGGTCGGTCTCCTCCCGATCTTCCAAGATGTCGGATTCGGACATCGACAGGGTGCTCCAAAGACTCTTTCAGTCTCCTGTATTCCAGAAATTAGTTTCGGCTCCAGCCCAATCGGCTTCGGAGCCGATGGCCCACCCTGTAGTTCTGGTTCCTCCTCCAACAGCCTCGGCACCGTTGGAGCCGGTGCTGGTGGAGCCGATGGAGGTTTTCGGGTCGGCTCCGACCCTTACTCCAACTCCGGCTTTCGGGTCGGAGTTCGGTACACGGACCTCCTCGGTCGGCCCCGGGGGTGACGCTTCGGGACCGATGTTTTCGGTTCCGAGCCTTCCTCTCGGTGCGTCGGCTGCGGGGGTGCCGTCTACTGATATCCTTCATGGATGCATCTGCAGTCATAACAAGTGGGTTGTCCTGTCGTCAGGCAGCCCTGCAGTCGGCCGGATTCCAAAGTCCGGGTCCGGCTTCGGCTGATGTCGCACTCCACCCGACGTCATCTCTGTTGGTCTTCGGGTATAAAAGCATCAGCCGACGCCATTTTCCTCAGTCTTTCTTGCCGCCGACTACCCAATCTTCCAAAAAACGCAAAGATAAAGACCGACACTCGCGGTCCACGGTTTCGGCCGAAACCACGGTAAAGCAAATCATGAGTGTGTCTCGGTTTCGGCCGAAACCGAGAAAACTGATCAAAGTACAGCTGAACCTATTCTTACAACTGAGGCCCCTGCTACAACTCTTGAATCGACCTCAGAAATTTTACCCACTACGGTGGTTGACTTATCAGACACCATCCCCTTGGATGTCTCTACCCCAGCACGTGGTGCTGCTAGGCCTCCAGCAGCCATGTCCATTAAGGCCTTCGCCAGGGCTAAAGCAGCCAAGACTACTAAATCAGTGCCTGTTAAACCCCCCACATCCAGGCCCTCTTCTAGTTCTCAAATGCTTTCTTTGGCAGAAGATTTAATTTCTTTAATTAGAGGATCTCAATCTCACCCAGACAGGGCCTCTCAGCCCCCAGAGAAGAGACCTAGGGCAGAGCCCCCTGAGCCAGTGTCTTCTGATGATTCTGATAATGAATCAGACATAACTGACCAGCCAGAGGCTCCCTTCTCCAATTTTGAAGATTCTGATGCTGAAGAATCCATTCCAGCTGCTTCCCCACCAGAAGAATTCTCCTTTGGGAAACCTTGCATGCCATGCGAGAACAGTTCCAATGGCAGCAACAGGATTTTTCAGACTCCAGAAAAAGACTTAGGACCTTTCTGCACCTCCCACAGCACAGGCCCTTAGCTATACCTCCTGTTCTCTCTGTGGTGGATGATGCTTTCAATGATGTTTGCTCCGCTCCAGATTCTTTACCCCAGCCCCTGCCAAACCAGACAGATTTTACAGGGTGCCAGATACTCATCACCACCTTTACAAGGCCCCACTTGCAGACCCAGAAACTATATCCCAGGGTCCCAAGGCAGTAGCCGACCACAGCTAAAACCCTATTCCTTCTGAAAGGGAAGCAAGGTCATTAGACAGATGGGGTAAAAAGGTCTACACTTCAGCTACTCTCTCAGCTAGAGCTTTAAACTGTCAGTTTCACATGATACAATACCAAGAGTTTATGCTTGATCAGTTAACTAAAAACTAACCACTGATGAATCTCTTGATAAGAAATATGTATTAGAGATGGTAAATAACATACAACAGGTTAGCAACCATTCCTTAAAATGTGGCTATGATGCACTGGAGGCTTCATTTAGATCAGCCATGACAGGCACAGTGATAAGAAGGCATGCATGGCTAAAGGAACAAGCCTTACCGGATCATGTTAAAGCTAAGTTGCTAGATGCTCCTATGGACAAGACAAGTTTGTTTGGTACACCTGCCCAGCAGGTTATGAAGAAAATGGAAGAAAAGGCAAAATCTGTTCAAACTGTTAAAGATTTCTTGCAGGTTCAACCCCAAGGTTTAGCAGGAACTGGCCTGCCAAAAATTGGTCCTTTCCTGACTCCACAAAATTTCAAAGGGGCAGGAATAGGCGTTCCAGAGGCAGAAACCAATCCAGAGGAGGTGCCTACAGAGGGCGACAGTGGCAAGGTAACAACAGAGGCACAGACACAGCCACTGCCACTACATCAGCACAACCACAGTGACTTAATCCTAACTCCGCCTACCAGGGAACAAATAGCAGCTCCTCTAGGCGGAAAGTTAACCTTATTTTCAAAGAACTGGCACTACATAACAAAAGACAAGTGGATTTTACAAACCATAGATCAAGGTTACGGTTTCACTTCCACACTTTACCAGTCAAAGAGGAATGCCAAATCTACCTCCAAATCAAAAACAGAGGCTCTACGCCAGATAATGGAGTTAGCAAACATGAGAGCTGTGGAAAGAGTGCCAACAGCAGAACAAGGAAAGGGGTTCTATTCCAGACTATTCCTAGTTCCAAGAAAGGAAAAAGTTGGAGACCAATTCTCGACCTGTCCACCTTAAATACATACATCATTGTCCCAAAATTCAAAATGCTGACCCTACAGCAACTTCTTCCCATGCTGGGCAAGGAGTCTTGGCTGGTAACTCTAGATCTCAAGGAGGCATACCTGCACGTCCCCATTCGACCAATCTGCAGAAGATACCTCAGATTTCTTGCAGGATCAGAGCACTATCAATTCTCAGCATTGCCCTTTGGCTTATCTACTGCCCAGAGTATTCACAAAATGCCTGGCATCAGTAATCGCCCATTGCAGACTACAGGGAATTCAAATTTACCCATACCTGGACGACTGCCTGTTACAAGGGGACAACAAAAGCAAGCTGACAACAGATTTACAAAGGGTCATTTACTTGCTACAAGGACTGGGATACACAGTCAATTTACAAAAGTCAAGGCTGATACCATCCCAAACAAGGACATTCTTGGGCGGAATTGGACACAGTACAACAAATGGCATTCCTGACTACAGAAAAACAAAAGAACTTCCTCTTTACTTCTTGGCACTAACAAAACTGAACAAGTTAACAGCAAGAAAATTTCTGCAGGCCTTGGGCTTCATGGCATCATGCATAATCTTGGTCCCATTTGCCAGACTACATATGAGGAAACTACAGTGGTACCTAAAGAATTTATGGTCCCAACACAGACACAGTCTAGAAACAGAAATCCCACTAATTCCATGCTTAAAACAGGAGTTCCTATGGTGGGCTCAGGCATGCCAGTCAAACCCAGGCCTACCCTTTCGCAGATGTCAACCAAGCCAGACCATTACAACAGGCGCTTCAGACCTAGGATGGGGGCCCACATGCTGGACAAATGCGTGCAAGGATTGTGGACACAGGATCAACTTCACCTGCACATCAATCTAAAAGAAATGCTGGCAGTAAAACTGGCAATCCAAAAGTTCAAACCATTCCTCAAAGAGGGCCAGTTGATGATAAGGACAGACAACACCACAGTCATGTGGTACATCAACAAACAGGAGGCACTCATTCATACCCCTATGCAGAATGACCTTGGAGCTGTGGACCCTGGCACTCAGCTACAACATTCAGTTACAGGCAATATTTGTACCGGGGAAAGACAATACTCTAGCAGACATATTAAGCAGAACCACTTCGGATGCCCACGAATGGAAGCTGCACCGGACATCTTCAAGACCATCTCAAAGAAATGGGGAATGCCACAGATAGACCTATTCGCATCACCTCTCAATCACCAGCTCAAAAATTCTGCACAAGGACATTCCACCCACTAGCATGGAAAGTGGACTCACTCTCCTTCAACTGGAAAGGCCTAACAGCATATGCATTCCCACCTCTTCCTTTGATACACAAGGTACTACTAAAAATCAAGGAAGAACGTCCAAGGATAATCCTGATAGCCCCAAACTGGCCAAGACAACACTGGTACCCACTACTGAAGAGCATGTCTCGAACAATATGTGGCCAATAGGCCTGATGCCTTTGATCTTAACTCAGAACAACTACAGCATCATACATCCAAACGTAAAAGCGCTGCAACTGACTGCATGGAACATGACATAGCAGCAGCTAATCCAGAACTTTCCCAAAGAGTTAAAGACATTATTCTTGAAGCACGCAGACCTTCAACAAGAAGGAACTATGCTGGAAAATGGAAAAGGTTTGTCATTTGGAGTACCGAAGAGGAAAAGATGTGTCAAACATAGATATGCCTAACATTCTGGAGTATCTGGCGAACTTCTTCATTCAGGCCTGTCCTACTCCTCCATCAAGATACATGCATCAGCTATTTCAGCAGAATACAGCTTTGATCCACCTGTTTTTCGCACCCTTTGCTCAGGCAGTTCCTCAGAGGAATCAAGAATGTAAAACCTCCAAGGAAACCACCATTACCAGCTTGGGATTTAAACTTTGTGCTAGAAAAGTTGACACTATCACCCTTTGAACCAGCAGCAACAGCAGACCTACAACACCTGTCATGGAAAACTGCTTTCCTACTGGCAATTACTTCAGCAAGGAGGGTTTCAGAACTACAGGCCTTAATGGCAGTGCAACCCTTCCTAATCTTCCACCAAGATAGAGTGTCCATGAGGACTAATCCTACATTTATGCCCAAGGTGGTATCCAGAGTATCTTTAAACCAGGCAATCCACCTACCTACCTTCTTTCCCAACCCACAAAACAGAGGCGAAAGAATACTGCATACCTTGGATGTACATAGACAGCTACGCTACTACTTGGACAGAACAAAAAATAGCAGAAAGACTGACCAACTTTTTGTAGCCTATGCAACAGGAAGGGAAGGAAAAGCTATTTCCAAACAGACAATCTCCAAATGGATAGGAAATTGCATACGATACTGTTACTCCTTCCATGGAAAACCAATTCCACAGAACATAAGACCTCATTCTACAAGGGCAACCGCCACTACCACAGCCTTCTTACGAGGAGTGGCAACCAAAGACATTATTGAGGCGGCTACTTGGACCTCCGTGCATACATTTGCCAAGCATTATAATTTGCCTCTATATTCCAGATCCCGAGCAGGGTTTGCCACTGCTGTACTGCAAGGGATCCTAAACACACCATAATCTACTTTTATCCTCCTCCCTAGTTGGCTATGGTATTCTACCCACTTGTTATGACTGCAGATGCATCCATGAAGGACATAGTACAGTTTTGTACCTACCATAAATGTAGATGTCCGAACTGGATAGCATCTGCAGTCAGGATTACCCTCCCTCCTTCCCTCTGTGGTACTCCTAGGGTGTTTACCCTCCTAATAGCTAGCTGTTGGGGAGTCTTTATGGTGTATTTGTTTGTATATATGTACATATATGCTTATTGTTGTGTTTACCTCTATCTATTTGGAAACATTGGCATCTATCCAAATTTTAGCCTGCAAGAGGGCTACTGGCATCTGGGGCAAGAAACACTGAGGAAAATGGCGTCGGCTGATGCTTTTATACCCGAAGACCAACAGAGATGATGTCGGGTGGAGTGCGACATCAGCCGAAGCCGGACCTGGACTTTGGAATCCGGCCGACTGCAGGGCTGCCTGACGACAGGACAACCCACTTGTTATGACTGCAGATGCTATCCAGTTTGGACATCTACATTTATGGTAGGTACAAAACTGTACTTTGTGGCCCCGGGGGTTGGACCTTCCCAGGACTCTGGCAGTCCGGCCTTCAGGACCATGAGGAGTGCTTTGGCCAAATCTTCTTTGGCTACCTCCACGGTCTCACCGGTACCTTCCCTACACATGGAGACTGGGTCTTTTGTAGTCCCCCTGTCGCTAGACAGCGGAGCCCGGGGCCTGAGGTCATCCCCAGTGGGGTTTCCCCCCCTCCTGGAGCTCCCTCTGAAGCTTCTTCAGAGGAACCCCCAAGGAAAAGACTGTGCAAGAGGAAACACGTCAACTCCCCCAATGAGTCTCTCACGTCGGACACCGATCTTGATGATGCGGAGGGGTCCCCTAAGTCGTCCTCAGATGATGTCTCCTTTGCAGACATCTTGGAAGCCCTCAAACAACGAGGCGGCTGGCATTCCAAACCCCCTTCCGCTGACGAGTCGGTGTTCCTCAAGGCCTTCGGGGCTCAGCCCTCCGCCTCCTGGGTGTCTCCGCCCTTCGACGAGCTCCTAGATTTGATCTGTCGAAGGGCGTGGGAGCATCCAGACTCTGTGGAACCGGTGCCGGCTCGCCCAAATAAATTCTTATCAGCACCCCCAGAGAAGGAGTTTCTGACCAAAGGTGTGGCTGTAGATGCCCTGGTGGTGGCATCTGCTACCCAGCAAGATGTAGCAGAGACTTCGACGTCCATCCATCCTCCTAATAAGTTGTCTAGGAGCATGGACCGGTACGGGAAGCGCACCCTCAGTTCAGCGGCCTTTACCTTAAGGTCCCTGAACTATTTGACGCACTTCACTAGACTTCAGAGGGATCTGATCAAGGAGCTTTCAGATACCCTCTTGGGTAACCTACCTGAGCAGCTGGCCCAGATGGTTGGCTTCTCAGTTGGCTACTCTGTCATCGATATCAAACTCGTCCAGGAGGCTCATTTCATATGCAGCCGAGGGGGTGAGTAGAGCGGCGGGTATGGGTGTTGCTCTACGGAGGCAAGCCTGGCTCCGCCTGTGTCATTTTGCGGAAGCCTTTAAGTCTTCCTTTGCCGACGCTCCCTTTGATGGGTCTTCTTTGTTTGGACCCAAGGTAAAGGACACATTGACCCGCTGTGAGCAAGAAGGTAAGACTTTGACTGCCGGTAGGGGCACGATTTTCCACTCCCTTTCGGCCTTACCCCAAGGCTAAAAGAGGAGGGAAAATGTGGTTCCGTAAATCCCAGAAGTCTTATCCCTCGCAGCAGGACGATCCCCCTTCTAGAGGCAGAGGGGGAAATTTTTCTGGAAGACGCCGTCCCAGAGGCGGCAGAGGCCCCCGCAACACTGGAGACCGCGAGTCCTTTCGTGGCTCTTCAGCCTTCCACAATCCCTGAAGGATTGCCCGATTGTGCAGCTCCAGAGCCAGTCGGGGGTCGTTTTTCGAGGCACCTAAAAGCCTGGGAAGGTATCACTCAGGACCGATGGGTGCTTCGAATCATCGCCGGAGGTTACGCCATCCCCTTTTCACACCCCCCTCGGCCGTCCAAGAAAATCCCGGACCCGCCACCCAGTCAACGGGAAATCGCAGCCTTAGAAATCTCAAAGCTGCTTCAAAAAGGAGTCATCCAACCAGTCCCCGCAGACCATATCGGATTTGGGACTTACTCCAGATTCTTTTTGGTGCCAAAAAAGACCGGTGACTTGAGGCCCATTTTGGATCTCAGCAACCTAAATCGTTCAGTCAAGAAGTCCAAGTTCCGAATGGTCACCTTACAATCCATTCTCCCACTGCTGGAGAAAGGTGTTTGGATGTGCTCCATAGATCTCAAGGACGCCTATTATCACATCCTGATAGATCAGGCGTCCAGGAGACATTTGCACTTCAGCCTGGGAGACAGTCATTTTCAGTAATGCGCACTGCCATTTGGTCTCACCACAGCCCCCAGGGTGTTCACCAAATGTTTGGAAGTCGTGACTGCTCACCTGAGGAGTCTAGGATTCCAGGTGTTTCCGTATCTGGACGACTGGCTCCTAACTGCCACCTCCAGGCGTCTACTATTGCAGAACCTAGCAGCCACCATATCACTAGGCACTTCCCTTGGAATCACCTTCAATTGGCCAAAGTCTGTGTTGCTGCCATCTCAGCACATAAGGTTCATCGGAGTAGAGATAGACTCAAACCAAATGCGGGCCTATCTTCCTACAGAAAGGATACAGACGATTCAGGGCTCAAGTCCGAGCCTTGCTTCTCAAATCCAAAGCCCCAGCCAGGATGGTCCTGCAGCTATTAGGCTCCATGTCAGCCACGGTTCTTCTAGTCCCCTTAGCAAGATTGCATATGAGAATTCTCCAGTGGCTCCTATCGACCCAGTGGTCCTTTCAGGATCTCCCTCTGTCACCTCATACGGATCACGGAAACCTGCAAACGGGACCTTCGCTGGTGGCTGGTGTCCTCCAATCTGGATCAGGGACGACCCTTCGATGTCCTTCAAGGGTAAGTGTAAAAAAGTCCTTAGCCTTTTCCTTGAATCTGAAAAATCCTGGCCCTGCCATTGGAAGTGTTCCCTCAGAGTGCAGGGTTTCCCCTAAAGAAAATTCTTCAGGAGGAGGAGAAGCAGAAGGAATGGAGTCTTCTGCATCAGAATCCTCATAAGGTGAATATGGGCCTTCCTGATGGTCAGAAATATCTGAGCCATCCGAGGAGTAGTCTGTAGAGAGAGGTTCAGGGGGTTCAGTCCTAGGCCTCTTATCTGGAGGAGGTTGAGAGGCCCTGTCTGGGTGAGGTTGGGATCCCCTGATCAAGGAAATAAGATCCTCAGCCAGGCTGAGTATCTGGGAACTAGAGGTAGGCCTGTGAGAGGGAGCTTTTGTAGGTAAGGTCTTAGAAGTTTTGGCTGCTTTAGCCCTGGAAAAGGCCTTGATAGACATAGAAGCAGGGGGTCTAGCAGCCCCACGTGCAGGAGTAGAGATGTCTAAAGGAATAGTGTCTGACAAATTCTGGGTGCCTGCTTCTGCAGCAGTAATTTCTGAAGCCGATTCAGCCATGGCCTGTGTGGCATCGGTTATCGGAGGCATGTTTTCGGCCGAAGGGAGAACCGAGGACTCTGTTTCAGCCGAAACCGAGACACTCGCGGTTGGCCTAACCGTGGCTTCAGCCGAAACCGCGGGCCGCGAGTGTCGGTCCTTTTCCTTGCGCTTTTTAGCTAATTGTGTAGTCGGAGTCCCCGATGGCATTTTATAAGCAAAAGCGGGACCAAAAAACTCTTCTGCAAACTCCGACCGACGTCTAAGCGTCCGTCGGTTGAAGGAAGCACAGGCTAGACAAGCTGATACGTCGTGGTCTGGGCCTAAGCAAGGAAGGCAGTAAGAGTGGAAATCCTTATGAGGTATTTGTTTCCCACAAGTTAAACAATTATTTACTTTGTCTGACATCGGCTGAGGCAAGAAAGAGTCCCCAATGGGGTACTTAGCTTTTTTATTAGTCTTCAGTAGTAGAAATCTCTGGATCTGACCGACCGGCACTTGCGAACTGCTTCTGCTTCGGGCACCGCGCGGCAAGAAAGACTGAGGAAAATGGCGTCGGCTGATGCCTTTATACCCCAGCAGCTATGACGTCGGGTGAAGTGCGACATCAGCCGAGGCCAGACCCAGACTTTGGAATCCGGCCGACCGAAGGGCTGCCTGAGGCAGGACAACCCATATGTTAGGACTGCAGATGCATACCTATCGGACATCTACATTTATGGTAGGTACAAAACTGTACTTTCCACCTCCTCCTATGGCCACATTGACGACGGACGCCTCCCAGACGGGGTGGGGGGGGGGGCATTACCTGGGCAGGTCACTCCAAGGCAATTGGCTTTCCGACGAGAGTCTCCTTCACATCATTCTAGAAATGAGAGCAGTGCTTCTATCTCTACAAGCCCTCCACGATTACCTCCCTCAGGGCGTAATTGCCATTCAGTCCGACAACATGTCAGTAGTCTGGTATCTGAACAAGCAGGGAGGGACCAGATCCTACCCCCTTTGCAGAGAGGCCATGAGAGTTTGGGAATAGGCAGTGGCGACCAGACGTTTTCTGGTAGCGACTCATATCCCTGGGAGATCCAACGTGATAGCCGACAGACTAAGCAGAACTATTCTCTCTCCTCACGAGTGGCCTCTGAACGATGCAGTGGCAACTCAGATCTTCAGCAGATGGGGAACTCCTTGTTGCGACCTTTTCGCAACCCCGCTGAACGCGAAGTGCAGAAAATTCTTCTCTCTCACTCCAGCTCCGGGGGAGATTCCTATGGACGTCTTAGCCGATCTTTGGCCCACCGGCTTGCTATACGCCTTCCCTCCGGTTCCCCTCATTCCCAGAATGATCCAAAAGGCGACTCACTTAGGGAGCAAAATGATTTTAGTTGCCCCTTACTGGCCTCGTCAGGTATGGTTTCCCTATCTTCGGAAGTATGCTCTAGACAGTCCATGGTTCCTGGATCAGGTTCCGGACCTATTAATTCACCAGTCGGGACAATTCCATCAGTCCCTTCATTCTTTGAAGTTAACAGCTTGGCTCCTCCTCTTCCAACTATAGTCAGGAATCATACTTTAGACCCGGAAGTTATACGTATCTTATCCTCGGACCACAAGTCTGCCACTAGGAAATTGTATACTAGCAAATGGAAGAGATTTGCTATTTGGGCTCAACTCCGGGGTCTAGATCCCACCACTGTCCCGGTGTCAGAAGTCCTGAAGTTTCTAACTTCCCTATTCAATCAAGGTTCTTCAGTCTCTACCATCAAGGTCCAATTGGCAACTATTTCCAATTTTCATGAATCTATAAACCCACCTTTAATGAGCAACAGATTGTGTAAAACCTTCAAGAAAGGTGCTGCGCTTTTATGACCTCCGATTTCTCATCCTGCTCCTCCGTGGGATCTCGATGTGGTATTACGTGCCTTAACCTCCTCCCCCTTCGAACCGGCAGCAACCTGTGATTTGAAATTTCTTTCATGGAAAACTTCCTTTCTGGTCCCGATTACTTCAGCCAGACGGGTTTCAGAGCTTCAAGCTCTATCTGTCAAACCACCGTACCTGATTTTTCACAAAGATAGAGTATCCCTCAGGCCTAAC
This sequence comes from Protopterus annectens, assembly GCF_019279795.1. Lineage (NCBI taxonomy): Eukaryota > Metazoa > Chordata > Ceratodontiformes > Protopteridae > Protopterus > Protopterus annectens. The sequence goes on along the minus strand of NC_056747.1, from coordinate 414,150,422 downwards.
CCATCCTTTGTCCTTAAAGTTTGTTCTAGTTTTTGCCTGCAACAGTCATTAGAACTTCCAGTTTTCTTCCTAAAGTACTCAAAGCGGAATACATCTTCCACACATTGGATGTTCACAGGCAATTGCGCATTTATTTAGATAGGACCCAACAAACACGGAAAACAGATCAATTGTTTGTGTCCTTTTCGTATAATAAATTGGGCAAAGCCGTCACAAAGGTCACTATTGCCAAATGGATCAGGGACTGTATTAGTCAGGCTTATTCCTCTTCTAATAAAGAGCTTACAACCTCTGTCAAAGCTCACTCTACAAGAGCTATGGCTACTTCAATAGCATTCCATTCTAAGCTTGCCATTAGCGACATTTGTGCTGCGGCTACGTGGTCTTCTCCGCACACCTTCATTTCCCACTACAAATTGGATGTGGCATCTCGGGGGCGAGCTTCATTTGGTTCCACAGTTCTCAGGAGTGTTTTCCAGTGAGCCACCCAGGATATGGTGCTAGGGACGCTGTCCCATCAGTAGAGAATGTAGGCGAGATAGGATCACATAACATCTTTTAGTTATGTACTTACCATAGCTTTAGATGTTTGGGATCCATCTCGCCTACATTCCTAATAACCCACCCTCCTTCCCCCTGCCTTGGAGATCAGAAGAGACCGGACGGTCCGAGTACTATTGTTTCATCTTGAAACATCTGGCAGTGTTATATAAACAGTTATGTGTGTGTGCATGAGTGCGGACAAACAAGATCTGGGGAAGTAGCGGTGGTGCATCCTGGGATATAGAATAGCTCAGCCAATAAGAGACTTCGCTCTATAGCATAGCGTGCCGAGTCGGAGCCGAGGATCGGCTCCGAACCCATCAGTACAGAATGTAGGCGAGATGGATCCCAAACATCTAAAGCTATGGTAAGTACATAACTAAAAGTTATCCCCTTTGGAAAAAAACATGTACCCATGAATTACCACATCGGTGGCAGGACGCTAAACATCAAAAGTGTGATGAGAGACTTAGGGACACAGGTGGACAGTGGTCTCACTTTCGATAACCACATCGCCACAACAGTCAGTAAATCCTTCTATGTGGCACACCTCATCACTAAGGACTTTTCATCCAGAAAAAAGGAGGTCACTGTCCCACTGTACTCGTCCCTCATTAGACCCATTATATAGAGTATAATGCCCCATTTGGTATGTACCACACAAGACATCTGCAACAGCTGGAAAGGCCACAGAAATACCTCACTAAAAGAATCACAGGCCTAAAGCAGATGCCATATGCTGACCATCTAAAAAAACTCCAGCTATACTTTGTGGCATATTGTCTACTCAGAGGCGATCTCTGCTTAACATACAAGGCCATGTCAAACCCTGAGCTGTTGGACATGCTCCACTTAAAGAAATCCCAATCCCTCAGAGCCACACGCTCCAGGGATCTAAACCTTGTCATCACAATGAACAAAACATGCTGGAGGGATAGGTTCCTGACCCAGAGACTTCCCATACTCTGGAATAGACTGCCCATACATGTCAAGCAGAGGACCTCGTTGGCCCTCTTCAAAAGGAACCTTGATGATTGGATGGGAGATAGGAAATTCACCCCGGGGATCATGTCAGTCGCCCTGCTAGACAGAGAAGTAAATATTGTGGGAAGAAATATCCAGGGAATTGTTATGGCTAGGCTTGCATAGGCCCTAGGGCCGATAGCCTAGTACCAACCTATGAACCTATGTGAGTTTACTACAGAATTTTCCACTGTAACCATCTCACATGGATGATTTTGTTAATGCTGTCGTTTAAAATCTTATACAAGGTCCCAGGTAATTTACCACTAGTTTAAAGACGTAATGTAGAATTCTATTTAATTGATTTAAGTGCAGGGTACCATAGTTGCTCCTTGAAAAATCCTTAAATTTGTTTTGGGTTATTTAAGAAATATCACAGTATTGTGGTCAGAGCGAAAAGGAAGTGTCATGTAGCTTAACACATCTGGCAGGAATGTTTATCGGGATGATTTCCAGTATGTTTTTGTTCCTTGTTGATAGATTTTTACCATATGTTTGAGATTCAGTTTTATGAAGTCTAGTAAATTTCATGCCCAGTTTTGCAAAAGGCAAAATTATCCAAGTTGGTGGAAGGATAATGTTGGCTGCTGAATAGAGAAGTAGTTTTATTATGATTAGAATTATAGGTTCATAGGTAGGTACTAGGCCATCGGCCCTAGGGGCCCATACAAGCCTAGCCAAAAAATGTGCCCTGGCTTTCGCCACCCAAGAAAATTTTCCTGTGCCCCTGTCGAGCAGAGCCACAGAAGTGATCCCCGGGGTGAATTTCCCATTTCCCATCCAATCATCAAGATTTTTCTTGAGTGCTAATGAGGAGCTCTGTTTGACATAGGTAGTCTGTTCCAGAGTATGGGAAGTCTCTGGGACAGGAATCTATCCCTCCAACATGTTCCGTTTATTGTGGTGACAAGGTTTAGGTCCCTAGAGCGTGTAGCTCGGAGGGATTGGGATTTCTTTAAGTGGAGCATGTCCAACATCTCTGGGGTTGAGATAGCTTTGTATGTTAGGCAGAGATTGCCCCTGAGTAGGCGATATCCGATGGAGTAAAGCTGTAGTTTTTTGAGACAGTCTGTATAGGGCATCTGTTTGAGGTGAGCAATCCTCTTTGTGAGGTATTTCTGTGGTCTTTCCATTTGTTGTAGATGTCTTGTGAGGTACATACCAAAAGGGGCGTTGTACTCTATAATGGGTGTAATGAGTGATGAGTAGAGGGGAACAATGACCTCTTTTTTTCTGGATGAGAATCCTTTTGTGATTAGATGAGCCACATAGAAGGATTTCCTGACCACTGTGGCGATGTGATTATCAAAGGAGAGACTACTGTCCACCTGTGTCCCAAGGTCTCTTATCACATTTTCAGTATTAAGTAGATTACCAGCTATGTGGTAGTTCATGGGTACAGAGTTTTTACCAAAGGGGATGACAGTACACTTTTTGGCATTGAGCTTCAGGCCATGGCTTTGACACCAGGTATCTGTCTTAGTGAGGCCCTTTTGTAGTTTTTCCACATCGTTAGGAGTTTCGATTATGGCTCCTAGTTTGCAGTCATCTGCAAACTTTGTTAGCCAAAGACCGTCTGTGTTGGTCTGCACTTCAGAGAAGTAGATACCAAACAGGAGAGGGCCTAGGACTGAACCCTGTGGCACTCCACTTGTCACTGGTCTGATGTCAGATTTGGAATCTGCTACTTTCACAGTGTGGGTTCTGTCCTTGAGCCAATTGGCAACCCATCTTGTGACATAGGGATTTATACCTAGTTCAGTGAGCTTATCTATAATTCCAGAGTGGAGGATGGTATCGAAAGCCTTGGCGAGATCTAGATAAGCTGTGTGAACCATTTTACCCTCATCTATGGCTTTGGTGACTGCTTCAAAGAAGTCATTCAGGTTTAGGAGACATGATCTGCCTTTTACAAATCCAAACCTTCTAGGGTCCAGAGTTTGGAGATTACCAATGTCTTTGTTTATGAGTTCCATGATGATACGTTCCATGGCCTTGCAGACCAGGCTCGTCAGGCTAATGGGGCGGTAGTTCCCGGGGTCCGTCGTGGCTCCCCCTTTGTGGACTGGGATAACCGTCGCGGTGCGCCATTCAGTGGGTACAAAGCCTGAGGTGAGGCTATGATTGAACATGGTACTTGGGTAGGGTGCCAGTTCATTCTGTAGTTCGTGTAGAACGCAGTCTGGGATATTGTCAGGTCCCATGGATGCTGTGTTCTTGGCTTTGGAGAGTGTTTTTTACCTGTGCAGCCATGATTATAGGAACTTTGCATTCTTCCGGTATAGAGATGGGCCCTTTAGGGGGTGAAGGGGGGGGGTAAAGTTAGCACTGAACCTATATGCTAGGATATTGGCAATATCAGTTGGTTCTGTATATTTAGTGCCATTGTGCTGCAACTCAGAGCACATCTGAGTGTTCCCATTTAGATTCTTGACATAGCTATAGAATGCTTTGTGGTTGTCTTTAGAGTCGGTGGCAATTTTGTTTTCGTAACTAGCTTTGGAGGATTTTATGAGGGATCTCAGCTTCTTACTGAGGTTGACCAGGGAGTTCCTCCAGTCATGGGATTTTGCTCTTTTTTGCAACAGTTTCTTTTTTCTGTTGTAGAGTTGGTTTATGGCAGAGGACCACCAGATTGGCTTCCTTTTTTTGGAGGATAACATCTTGGTTCTGTTAGGGGTAGCATGATCCATGCACTGGTGTAAGTGCTTATAAAGTGCATTTGTGTAGGATTCAGCAGTCATACCTCTATTGTCCGTCTGCATGGGTGTCATGAAGTTTGCCACTTCTGTCTTAAGAAGTGTGAAGTTGGCTTTGGAGAAGTTTTTTACGATGGTTTCCCTAATTGGGGGTGGGAGTGGGATGTGGATGTCTAGGCTGATGAGCTTGTGGTCGGATCTGACCAACGAGGAATTGACCTCTGGTGTGGAGCACCAGTTTCCCATGTTGGTAATGACCAGGTCTAGGATATTGCTGCCCCTGCTGGGGGTGTGAATAAGTTGATCCAAGGCGTTGGAATTTATGAATTCTAGAAAACGTTGAGCAAAAGAGTTGGTACATGAGTAGTTTTCCCAGTTAATGGTGGGGTAGTTGAAATCGCCCATTATTAGGGTGTTGGGTTGTACCCTAATACTATTATTAGGGTGTTGGGTTGTACCCTAATACTATTATTAGGGTGTTTGGTTGTACCCTAATACTTTCCAGTGTATCAAGAAATGAGGAGTGTGAATCCTGGGGCATGGTGGGGGGTCTGTAGCAAGCTACAATTTGGATTGCGGTCTTGCCCAGAGTTAGTTGCACTTGGATAATCTCGGATGCATTATGCTGTGCAACTAGCCTGGAGGTGTGGATATCCTTAATGAATATGGACACGCCTCTGCCTTTAGTGCTTCGTTCTGGGTTAGGTGGCCGAAAGGTATGGTATGAATTGTAGCCTGGTAATGCAGGGGGACTCTCTGGAGCTTTGAACCGGGTCTCTGTCACTGCACAGATGTCAATGTTCTCCATTTTAAGGAGTGCCTCGAGTGAGTGCATTTTGAGGTTTAGACTTCTAGCATTGAGTAGCATTACCCTCAGATTTTGCTTGCTTGTACCTGTTACGGTGGTGAATTTGTCATTTGAACCTTGCCTCAAAAAGGCACTATAGGGGTGGCAAGAGCCTTAGCCAGTATCCGGAATCCTAAGGGCGACAGGTGCATGCCATCTCTGGCAAAGCATTGTGGTCGGTTGATCATGTCGTCCCAGGCAGACAAATACTGGATCCCCTTAGAATGACACCAGAAGCTAAGCCAATTGTTGAAGTCAGTCATTTTGTCCTTGTACTGTGGTATCATTCTGGGTGATGGCAGGATGCTACTCAGGGTTAGGGTCATACCTGCCTGGGATACAAGATCGAAGAGCTTCTCCATGTCTCTTCATGTAGTCCAGGGAGGTACATCTCTGGTCATTCACACCAACATGGACAATGACAGTGTCATATTTGTACTTATTGTGGAGTGACCTGAGTGCATGCGTTATGTGGCGGATCCTGGCACCTGACAGGCAGCTGACAGTAACTTTCTCCTTGTTTAGTCTAGTGAGTGGAACATCAGCGTGCCTGACTATAGTCACCTATGACTAGAGTGTTGGGTACGTTGTTATGCCTTATGGGCTGTGGTTGAGTGGCACACTGAGTTTTTGTGGGCTATGTGTCATTTGGGTTGTGTTGGGGGGTGGAGTTTGCTTGCGTTTATGCTTTGGATGTCCCTGATGTTTGGGCAGGTTTTTATTGAGAGCCTCCACAAATGTAGGTGTGTGTTTTGTGTTTCTATGTGTGTGGTTTGGTGGTGTAGGTTTTGAGGGACTATGTGATGAGTGTGGTGTGGTGCAAGTGTTTACCTTCTCCTCTTGACTGTCTAGTCCAGTCTTGGGTGAAGAGAGCTTTGCTTCCAGTTTGGCAATATAAGTGCATCTCTCACAGGTTGTAGTGTTGGGTGGTAGGAGGAGAGGGTTGTTTGTGTATATGAGGCAGTTTCTGCATTGCCCCAAGATGCCCAGATTCATCAGGTAGACAGCAGAAATCACTGGGAGCTGACCCTTAGACATGCCTGGATAAGTGCTTATTTAAGTACTAAAAACTGCTTTCCACTAGACAAGTGAGGAAAGTTGAGTCCTGTAGTAATTTGCAGCTTATGTAGTGCTTACAATGAGTTCTGAACAAGTGCTGAGTTCAAAGAAACAGATTTGAGTGCTGAAACTAGAAAACTGGCTAGTTATAAGAAACAAAACAAAGCTAGAAGGCTTCCCTCTAACCCAGAAGGGCTTGGGGGGCTCAGAAGCCTACAAACAGTCTAGACCACTTAACAGGAAAGGCAAGAAACGAGCTTAAATTTTTTTTGTTCTCTTTCCCAGATGCTCTCTTTGTACACAGTAGGAGTGCCTGAAATCAGAATATGATCTCACTGCACTCAGTTGAGTGAGCAAATGAGATGGGCCCAGAAGGAGTATCTAAACACAAATTTACAAGATGGGCGGGCAGTTTCAAAGCCACTAAGAACAGAGTCAAAACTTCCAGTTCAGTTAATATTCATGCAACACAATAAAATCAATTTAAATACTGTATTATTTGATAAAAAGAGCAGATAAAGGTACTTAAATTCTCTTGTACGTCCAGTTGAATGCAGCTAGATCTTAGCCAGCCAAAGCTGAGGTTTTTAAGCCGAAATATTTCAAACTGTACCACTTAAATAGGCAATGACAGGAAATCAAAGAATGTGGCTACCCCCACACCTGCAATTACTAACCGATAATAAAATTCAAGCAAGCACTAACTGAAGAACAGAGTCAAAACTTCCAGTTCAGTTAATATTCATGCAACACAATAAAATCAGTTTAAATACTGTATTATTTGAAAAAAAGTGCAGATAAAGGTACTTAAATTCTGCTATACTTCCAGTTGAATACAGCTAGATCTTAGCCGGCCAAAGCTGAGGTTTTTAAGCAGAAAATATTTCAAACAAAATTTCAAAATATAAAAAATTATATGTTTATCAAAGAAATAGTTACGTTCTTAGGGTTTTGCAGTGCCATTTTAACTTGGTATCTGCAATGCAGCTTACAGAGATTTCACTTTGATTGCGGAATCAAAATTACTAATGTTGTAAGAACTACTTTTTCATATGCTCTGTGTTTTGTGTTCCAGGTATTGCACACCTCGACATCAGAATTTTGAGGATTTGGAACGCAAGTACTGGAAGAACTTGACATTTGTGTCTCCAATATATGGAGCAGACATCAGCGGTACACTCTATGAAAATGTAAGTGAAGTCATCACATTTTGGAACTCACAGAATGTTCTTTATTTTACTTTGACTAAATTCTAGTTTTCATTGTTGAGAAACCGCGAAAGCTGTTCTTGTAAACTATTTTAGGTTGAAAGAGTAAGACCAGTGGTGTAGGAATGTTTGTAAGTGTGTTAGCCCTCATGTTCTCTGGACCGCATTCAGTGTTTTACAGATATGAAGCAAGGGTATGTCTTTGGTTGCTGTAGCGCAAACTTACTTGCATGACTTTGAAAGGATTTGAAGTTACGTGTATCCCCTTTTGGAAAACATTGTCATTGCTGAGGAAGTACACTGTGTCTACTATACAGCAAAAGTGATATTCCGGAGTTTGTACACAGAATCCAACCATCCAAAGCCCCTTTTTTCCCTTATGTGATAGTTTCATAGTTTCATACTAGGCTAACTGCCCTTGCGAGCCATTTTAAGCCTAGACAGTTATCCCTTGTGAGACTCGAACCCTGCACCTTGTGTTTGTAAGGCAAACACCTCAACCATTAGGCCACCCTCCCAACCCTAAAAAGGACTACAGCATCCACTCCCCTTTACAACACAGTACAGTTATCAGCTGCGCATCTACCTACTGTGGGAGAAAAACCTACAGCCTTCTGCATCAGAAGCAAGTACACTACCTGTTGTGCTATTAACAATACACAATACAGTTAATAGTTTAGCTTAGCTTGCTTAAATTAGCAAACACGTGTATGTTAAGCAGATGGAATATCTTAAGGTCTAGGATGTTCATCTTGTTACACTGCTGCAGTCATTACACTTGGGGTTATCCTGCCGTCAGGCAGTTCCCCAGTCGGCCTGAGTACCAAAGTCTTGGTCCGGTGTCGGTTGCTGTCGCCTCCCCCCTGACGTCAGTGCGGCAGGGGTATATAAGATGTAGCCGACGCCATTTTCTTCAGTCTTTCTTGCCACGCAGTGCCCGAAGCAAAAGCAGTTCGCAAGTGCCGGTCGGCCGTCTCCTGAGATTTTCATTCCGAATCCAGAACCAAAGTCTTCTACAAAGCTAAGTACCCCGTTGGAGAAACATTTTCTTGCCTCAGACCGAAGTCAGTAAAAGTTAATAACTGTATTTCTTGTGGGAAGCAATTACCTCATGAGGATTTCCATTCTTATTGTATCCCATGCCTAGGCCCAGACCACGACGTCACTGGTTGTCGGTTTTGTGCTAGGTTTAACAAACGCACTATTAAACGTCTGTTTGATTTTGCCCGACATTATTTTAGTAGAAAATTCAATTATACCATGCCGTCAGAGCTACCGACGACCGGAATACATAAAAAGCACAAAGACAAGGATAGGCATCCAAGGCCAAAAACTGACGACGAAGCCTCTTCTAGGCCAGTCGCCGGTTCTCCGGTTTTCAGTGAGGCGCCTTCGCAGCCCCTGACTACCGCTTCTGTAGAACCACAGGCCGCCTCTGACTCCCACGTGGAGATGGCTGGGCCTTCGGATGCACAAGTTATTCAGCCTACCAAAACTAACCCTTCAGAGGGATCTGGAGTAGCTGAGCTTACCAGCAGCTTCAGAGGGTGTTTTCAGACCTAGTCAGTTAAGCATTAAACCCTCTGCTAAGTCTATGCCAGCTTTAAAATCAAAGAAACAAATACAGCATTCTCCAGCACAGGCCTCCATGCCTAAGAAACAAATGCTCAAGATGTGATCAGGGGGTCCCATCCCCCTCCTGATAAAAGGCCTAGACAGGATGCAGACTATGACTCATCCGACCAGGTGTCCATATCTTCAGATTCATCCTCAGACCTAGGATATTCCTTACCCCCTTATGAGGATTCTGATGCTGAGGAGTCAATTCCATCAGCCTCTCCGCCTGAGGATTACTCCTTTGGGGAAACCTTGCATACCATGAGGGAGCCATTTCCATTGGGAAGGCCAGGATTACTCAGAATCCAAGAAAAGGCTCAGAGACTTCCTTTTATTACCTCAACACAGACCCCTTGCTATTCCGCCAGTGTTAGATATTGTGGATGATGTGTATACTGAATCCAGCCTAAATCCTGATTCCTTACCTCCAGCCCCAGTTAAACCTGACAGATAACTACAGTGTCCCTGACTCTCACACATTTCTGTACAAAAGCCCTGTTGCTGACCCTGAAACTATTTCCCAGGGACCCAGTGGGGTTAAGGCCTCATCAGCCAAGAATCCAGTTCCCTCTGACAGAGATTCCAGAGCATTACACAGATGGGGAAAGAAAGTATATACGTCTGCAACTTTAGCAATGAGAGCCTTAAATTGCTAGTTTCACATGCTAAAATATCAGCAATTTCTACCGTCTCAGTTGAAACGAAAAATGCTTCCAGATTCAGATCCTCCTACTTTTAAAGAGATGCAGGATTTATTGCATGCAGCTGAACAGGTGGGAAAACATACTTTGCAATGTGGTTTTTACTCTTTAGAGGCCTCCTGTAGAGCAGCCGTTACAGGCTCTGTCATTAGAAGACATGCTTGGTTAAAAGAACATACGTTACCAGACCATGTTAAAGCAAAATTATTGGATGCACCTTTGCAGCAGGATGTGTTATTTGGAGTTAAGGCAGAAGATGTATTGAAGAAAATGGAGGATAAGGCAAAATCTATGGAAACGGAGAAAGATTTCTTACAGGTTCAGCCTCCTAGATTTAGCAGAAATAGGCCAACTAAGAATTGGTCCTTTCCAGTTACAGACAGACCTCAAAGGGGCAGATACAGACGTCCAAGAGGTAGAGGTCAACCACAAGGTTCTTACAGGCCTCGACAATGGGGTTGCATCAGGCCAGATAGAAGGGGAAGACAGGCCTCAACCATATAAAAAGCAGCCCCAATGACTTCCCATTACAGCTGCCAAACAACTCTCTCTTGGCAGCCCCCTTGGGAGGAAAACTGACACTTTTTTATCGCAATGGCATATGATCACTAAAGACAAATGGGTTCTCAACATTGTATCTCAAGGTTACAGGTTCCACTTTCACACTCTGCCAAGGTTAAAAGGAATGCCAAATCTGCCACCAAATCAATGGGCAGAGGCTCAAAAACAAATTACAGCACTCATGGTTATGAGAGTTATTAAAAAGGTTACCACCACAGGAGCAAAGACAAGGATTTTACTTGACTCTTTCTAGTTCCCAGGAAGGACAAAGCCTGGAGGCCCATTCTGGATCTTTCTTCTCTAAACACTTGCCTGGATGTTGCAAAATTCAAAATGTTGACACTACAGCAGCTTCTTCCCATGCTGGGCAAGAAAGCTTGGCTCGTGACATTGGACCTCAAGGAGGCATACCTGCATGCCCCTATCAGACAAAACTGCAGAAGATACCTCAGATTCATAGCTGGTTCAATGCATTATCAATTCTCTGCACTGCCCTTTGGCTTATCTACTGCGCCCAGGGTCTTCACAAAGTACCTGGCACCAGTAATTGCATTTTGCAGACAGAAAGGAATTCAAATTTATCCGTACCTGGATGACTGCCTGATTCAAGCAGAGAGCAAGGACATTCTTCTACAGCATCTGGCGTTTGTAAAAAAAAGTTAAGTTGCGTGGGTACACAGTAAACGAAAAGAAATCAAAACTAGTGCCCTCACAAGAGATAATATTCCTGGGTGCCAGCTTGAACACAACGGCCCAGATGGCTTTTCTCACGCCAGACAAGCAAGGACAACTGACACAATACTTTCAATTGATGGCAACAAAGACCCAACTCCCTGCAAGAAAAATTCTGCAGGCCTTGGGTTTCATGGCATCTTGCATACTACTAATTCCATATGCCAGAATGCATATGAGGAAACTAAAATGGTACCTAAAGAATGTATGGTCTCAACACTGTCAAAGTTTGGAAACAGTTATACCACTAATACCTTGCCTTCAACAGGAGTTTCGATGGTGGGCTCAAGCTTGTCACCTCAACAAGGGACAGCCTTTCACTCAATCCATAGCCAGGCAAACACTGACAACTGATGCATCGGATTACACCTGGGGAGCACGCATGGCAGAAAAATGTATTCAGGGCAAGTGGCCCGCAGAACAAAGGCATCTTCACATCAATCAAAAAGATGCTAGCTGTACAAAATGCCCTTATAGCTTTCAAGGACCTGTTGCATCCAGGACAACTACTACTAAAGACAGACAACACCACAGTTATGTGGTACATAAACAAGCAAGGGGGCACTCACTCCTACCCCCTCTGCAGACAAGCCATGACCTTGTGGAACACAGCTTTAAACTATCAAGTTCATCTACAAGCACAATTCCTGCCAGGAGAGAGAAACACACTGGCAGACGACTTAAGCAGAAATATCAAGGCTCCCCAGGAATGGGAATTGAATCCTCAAATATTCAGAATGATAACAAAGAAATTGTGGAGCCCGGACATGGATCTGTTTGCCTCCCCAATGAATTGCCAGCTAAAGAAATTCTGCACAAGGAGTTACCATCCGCAAGCATGGAAAGTGGATGCCCTCTCATTCAGCTGGACAAACCTGCAAGTATATGCTTTTCCACCACTGCCTCTTCTCCCAAAGGTACTCATAAAAGCCAGGCAAGAAGAGCCAAAAATGATCCTGATTGCACCAGACTGGCCACGCCAGTACTGGTACCCAGTCTTAAAAAACTTAGCACAAAGACCACCCTGGATTTTGCCTCAAATACCACATCTGCTGTCTCAGCACAACAATCAGTTACTCTACAGCCAGCTAAAGACACTAAACCTAGCTGCATGGAAGATTCCGTAGCCACGCAAGCAATGCCTCTCTCCAAAGCAGTTATGGATGTCATTCTGGAGGCCAGAAGGCCTAGTACCAGGAAAGCCTACTCGGATAAATGGAAGAGATTCTGTGCCTGAAACCAGGCTGACAGCCTTGATCCTCTTGTGCCAAACATTCCTCAGATACTACAATATTTTGACTGAGATGCTGGACAAAGGCATCTCCTTTTCACCCATCAAGATCCACGCCTCTGCCATCTCTGCACATTACAACACGGATCCACCAATTTTCTCTAATCCTTTTGAACCAGCTAGCACGGCAGAATTAAAATACATTTCTTGGAAAACTGCTCTGCTCCTGGCAATAACTTCTGCAAGAAGATTTTCAGAATTGCAGTCATAATGGCAGTGGAACCTTTCGTCATTTTCCACCAGGACAGGGTGTCCTTAAGAGCTAACCCTACGTTTATGCCTAAGGTGGTATCAAGTGTGTCTCTAAACCAAACCATTCACTTGCCTACTTTTTATCCAAAACCACAGAATAAAGGGGAAAGACTACTGCATTCATTGGACATTCACAGGCAGTTACGCTTCTACTTGGACAAAACCAAAGCTTTCAGAAAATCTGAGCAATTATTGGTAGCATTTGCTGGAGCAGCACAGGGAAAAGCTATTTCAAAACAGACTATTTCCAAATGGATAGGACATTGCATACGTTTCTGCTATACGCACCATGGAAAACCTGTGCCTAACAGCATTAGATCTCACTCCACCAGGGCAACAGCCACTTCAACTGCTACCTCAGAGGAGTACCTACCAAGGATATTTTGGAAGCAGCAACATGGAGTTCTGTGCATACCTTCATCAAGCATTACCATCTGCCTCTATACTCTAAATCCAGAGCTGGCTTTGCCTCTGCAGTGCTGCAGGGCCTTATAGCCACCCCTAATGCCTTATAGAACCAACCGCCCTACCTCAGCTTTGGGATTCTACCCAAGTGTAATGACTGCAGCAGTGTCACACGATGAACATAGTACAGTTTTGTACCTACCATAAATGTAGATGTTTGAGTGTAGACACTGCTGGAGTCCAGGTTACCCTCCCTCCTTCCCCTCTTACTGGCTAGTACATACCTAGTTCCTTTACCTTTTACTACCTATGGGGAGTATTTGCTGGTAGCTGAAAGTATGTTTGCATTTCTTATGTATGTTTTATTAGCAATTTGAATTGCCTACCTATTTGGGGGCACCTGACATCTGGGGCAAGAAAAACTGAAGAAAATGGTGTCGGCTGCATCTTATATACCCCCTGTCGCACTGACGTCAGGGAGGAGGCGACAGCAACTGACGCCGGACCAAGACTTTGGAACTCAGGCCGGCTGGGGAACCGCCTGACAGCAGGATAACCCAAGTGTAATGACTGCAGCAGTGTCTACACTTGAACATCTACATTTATGGTAGGTACAAAACTGTACTTTAGTTCTTCCCTCCTGTGTTTCATGCAAGAAATGCATGAATTCCTCTTGGTCATCAGCACTTGACTTTGGTGGTCTGTACACTCCAGGAATTGTTAAATGTTCCAGGGTTGTCTTTGTCACAGTTGCACTGTCTATGCTGTTGGTGTTGTCATTGAGCATGTAATAATTACAGGGCTCATAACCATCTTTAATCCCTATTTTAACCCCTCCACTTGATTTTTTGTTAGAATGTCTGTTACTGTAAAAACAATTATACCCTGACAGAACTGGTTTCCAATCATTGTTCTTTAAACCATATTTCACAAACAGTAACAGCATCAATGTTGTTGAAACGTAAATTTTCCAGTACAAAAACTTTATTATTAATGCTCCTAACATTTAGAATAGTCAGAGATGCATGAAATGTTGCTGTCTGTGAACTGTTAAATTTTTGTCCTACCAAAAATCCTGCCTAGTTTTTGTCAAATATTGAAAAATATCTGCTGCAAAAGTTCTCTTCAGTGATCTTGATAGATGCACGCCATCCTGTCTGAACATGTGCATGCCCAAAACTAGGTTTGGATGCTCTACACATTTCCATTTTTAAAATGGGACATTTTTTCCATGTAGGTATTCACCCAAAAATCTTTTCTTTCGGAGTGACCGGATTATCCTTTATGTGATTTGTGAAAAATACATCCTAACACCAGAACAGGCTGTATTATCTAAGAGGGCTCTAAATTCTCTACTAACAGTCAGAGATACCTTGCGGATGAGATCATTTGTACAGACATGAAAAAAAAAACAGATCTACACTTTCTTGCGTTAAGGCATTCAGAGGCTTATCTCACATAGTCTGTTTTTTGCTCCTGGCAAGCATAACGCTATTCGATATTCATTATTTTCTCAGTAGATGCAAGTCTCAGTTCCTCTAATAACAGAATTTCCAATTACAAGAACATCTTTTCTGACCAGATCTGAAGAATCTTAAACTCCGAATACACTAGTATCTGCTCTATCAGTTGTTACAAGGAATGATCTTCATAACCAGTAGTCTTATTAATCCCACTGTTTTCATTGTGTATTAAATTTGCAAGCCTACATTTCTCATCCAGTTAGCTTTGTACATCGTGTCAATTGTGATTTTTTTGTTATGCAGGGAAGAATGATATGTAGACTAAATGAAAGGATTTATCAGCATTGCAGCGATATAAGAAAAAACTGACACTGCTCTGTTTAGGCACACTACAGTTTGCACCACTTTTAAGAAGGTATTTTTTTTTTCATTTATGAAATAATTAACTAGAAGGGGAAGGTGATTGTGAAAGTAAGTTAGCAATGATAACAGGGTTAGATGCCATAAAACTTGTACATCTGAATGATGTAATATCCTAAAGAAAATTTTAGACAAAGAGCTGCAAGAGTTTATTAATTTTAGAAAGTACATTTTATTAGACTTTTTTAAGGTTGTGTATTTTTACTGTTAATATTAATCGATGTTTAAGTATTGTTTGCTGTGTGAACTTTTAATATGGTATTTATTGTGGTTGGTTAATATGTGGCCACATGATCAGTTTTAAAAATGTGAGAGTGGTGCTTTCTTTATAAGTTTGTAATCATAACAGATGAAAGCAAAACTGAGTAACTTAATCCAATGCGTCATTATTGTGTTATTTTTTTTTTCTGCTCCTTGGTGTTTCTGTACAGCAGTGCTGTGTGCATCTGTTTCTGTTTAGTCTTAGTACCTTTCAAAGGTGTACTGGGGTTGCTACAACAAAGCTTTGTAAATGTAACAGTATTTCTACAGTTTTTTGTATGTTTACTTCAAATACTTCATAATAGGCTTATTTTTTCTGTTTACTTCAGATACTTTATAATAGGCTCAAGCAAGTTTATGGTCTTCATTATTAGTAGCCTAATATTTTATTTGATGATGGCATTTTTTGTAATTGTAAGTTTTACTTGGCAAGTTAGAGCTGTTAGTTTGCTTTATGGCAAAGCATTCTCACATATATATATATACACTTCCATTATCCAGCATCAGCTGTCTTAATACCCAGGTATATATTCTGAATTGCACCATTTATTCTTATGAAAATTACTTTATCTTTTGATGATCCCATCTCTAGAACTTTTATTTCCTTTACAATGTTTAATACTTCACTAGCAGTGGTTTTAGTATTCGATTTCCACTTTCATGTAATTGCTTTCTTGGCTGTTAATACATTTACAAAGTCTTTACTATTTCTCAGCAGATGTCCTTCATGGATGCATCTGCAGTCATAACAACTGGGTTGTCCTGTCGTCAGGCAGCCCTTCAGTCGGCCGGATTCCAAAGTCCGGGTCCGGCTTCGGCTGATGTCGCACTCCACCCGACGTCATCTCTGTTGGTCTTGGGTATAAAGCATCAGCCGGCCATTTTCCTCAGTCTTTCTTGCCGCGTGGTGCCCGAAGCAGAAGCTGTTGTCGGTCGGATCCAGAGATTACTTCTACAAGACTTCTAAAGCTAAGTACCCGTTGGGGACTCTTTCTTGCCTCAGCCGATGTCAGAAAAAGTTAACAATTGTTTAACCTGTGGGAAACAAATACCTCATAAAGATTTCCACTCTTACTGTCTGCCTTGTTTAGGCCCAGCCCACGACGTAGCAGCCTGTTCGCCTGTGCTTCTTTCAACCGACGAACGCTTAGGCGTCGGTCGGAGTTTGCAGAACAGTTTTGGTTCTGTTTCATTATGCCGTCGGATCCTCCGACTACCCAATCTACCAAAACGCAAAGATAAAGACCGACACTCGCGGTCCGCGGTTTCGGCGAAACCATGGTTAAGCAAACGCGAGTGTCTCGGTTTCGGCGAAACCGAGAAAACTGATCTAAGTACAGCTGAACCTATTCCTACAACTGAGGCCCCTGCTACAACTCTTGAATCGACCTCAGAAATTTTACCCACTACGGTGGTTGACTTATCAGACACCATCCTTGGATGTCTCTACCCCAGCACGTGGTGCTGCTAGGCCTCCAGCAGCCATGTCCATTAAGGCCTTCGCCAGGGCTAAAGCAGCCAAGACTACTAAAACAGTGCCTGTTAAGCCCCCACATCCAGGCCCTCTTCTAGTTCCCAAATGCTTACTTTGGCAGAAGATTTAATTTCTTTAATCAGATGATCTCAATCTCACCCAGATAGGGCCTCTCAGCCCCCAGAGGAGAGACCTAGGGCAGAGCCCCCTGAGCCAGTGTCCTCTGATGAATCTGCTGATGAATCAGACATAACTGACCAGCCAGAGGCTCCCTTCTCCAATTTTGAAGATTCTGATGCTGAAGAATCCATTCCAGCTGCTTCCCCACCAGAAGAATTCTCCTTTGGGGAAACCTTGCATGCCATGCGAGAACAGTTCAAATGGCAGCAACAGGATTTTTCAGACTCCAGAAAAAGACTTAGGACCTTTCTGCACCTCCCACAGCACAGGCCCTTAGCTATACCTCCTGTTCTCTCTGTGGTGGATGATGCTTTCAATGATGTTTGCTCCGCTCCAGATTCTTTTGCCCCAGCCCCTGCCAAACCAGACAGATTTTACAGGGTGCCAGATACTCATCACCACCTTTACAAGGCCCCACTTGCAGACCCAGAAACTATATCCCAGGGTCCCAAGGCAGTAGCAGCGACCATAGCTAAAACCCTACTCCTTCTGAAAGGGAAGCAAGGTCATTAGACAGATGGGGTAAAAGGTCTACACTTCAGCTACTCTCTCAGCTAGAGCTTTAAACTGTCAGTTTCTCGTGATACAATACCAGGAGTTTATGCTTGATCAGTTTACTAAAAAGCTAACCACTGATGAATCTCTTGATAAGAAATATGTATTTGAGATGGTAAATAACATACAACAGGTTAGCAACCATTCCTTAAAATGTGGCTATGATGCACTGGAGGCTTCATTTAGATCAGCCATGACAGGCACAGTGATAAGAAGGCATGCATGGCTAAAGGAACAAGCTTTACCGGATCATGTTAAAGCTAAGCTGCTAGATGCTCCTATGGACAAGACAAGTTTGTTTGGTACACCTGCCCAGCAGGTTATGAAGAAAATGGAAGAAAAGGCAAAATCTGTTCAAACTGTTAAAGATTTCTTGCAGGTTCAACCCCAAGGTTTAGCAGGAACTGGCCTGCCAAAATTGGTCCTTTCCTGACTCTACAAAATTTCAAAGGGGCAGGAATAGGCGTTCCAGAGGCAGAAACCAATCCAGAGGAGGTGCCTACAGAGGACGACAGTGGCAAGGTAACAACAGAGGCACAGACACAGCCACTGCCACTACATCAGCACAACCACAGTGACTTAACCCTAAATCCGCCTACCAGGGAACAAATAGCAGCTCCTCTAGGCGGAAAGTTAACCTTATTTTCAAGGAACTGGCACTGCATAACAAAAGACAAGTGGATTTTACAAACCATAGATCAAGGTTACGGTTTCACTTCCACACTTTACCAGTCAAAAGAGGAATGCCAAATCTACCTCCAAATCAAAAACAGAGGCTCTACGCCAGATAATGGAGTTAGCAAACATGAGAGCTGTGGAAAGAGTGCCAACAGCAGAGCAAGGAAAGGGGTTCTATTCCAGACTATTCCTAGTTCCAAGAAAGGAAAAAGTTGGAGACCAATTCTCGACCTGTCCACCTTAAATACATACATCATTGTCCCAAAATTCAAAATGCTGACCCTACAGCAGCTTCTTCCCATGCTGGGCAAGGAGTCTTGGCTGGTAACTCTAGATCTCAAGGAGGCATACCTGCACGTCCCCATTCGACCAATCTGCAGAAGATACCTCAGATTTCTTGCAGGATCAGAGCACTATCAATTCTCAGCATTGCCCTTTGGCTTATCTACTGCCCAGAGTATTCACAAAATGCCTGGCATCAGTAATCGCCCATTGCAGACTACAGGAATTCAAATTTACCCATACCTGGACGACTGCCTGCTACAAGGGACAACAAAAGCAAGCTGACAACAGATTTACAAAGGGTCATTTACTTGCTACAAGCACTGGGATACACAGTCAATTTACAAAAGTCAAGGCTGATACCATCCCAAACAAGGACATTCTTGGGCTGAATTGGACACAGTAAAACAAATGGCATTCCTGACTACAGAAAAACAAAAGAACTTCCTCTTTACTTCTTGGCACTAACAAAACTGAACAAGTTAACAGCAAGAAAAGTACTGCAGGCCTTGGGCTTCATGGCATCATGCATAATCTTGGTTCCATTTGCCAGACTACATATGAGAAAACTACAGTGGTACCTAAAGAATTTATGGTCCCAACACAGACACAGTCTAGAAACAGAAATCCCACTAATTCCATGCTTAAAACAGGAGTTCCTATGGTGGGCTCAGGCATGCCAGTCAAACCCAGGCCTACCCTTTCGCAGATGTCAAGCAAGCCAGACCATCACAACAGACGCTTCAGACCTAGGATGGGGGCCCACATGCTGGACAAATGCGTGCAAGGATTGTGGACACAGGATCAACTTCACCTGCACATCAACCTAAAAGAAATGCTGGCAGTAAAACTGGCAATCCAAAAGTTCAAACCATTTCTCAAGGAGGGCCAGTTGATGATAAGGACAGACAACACCACAGTCATGTGGTACATCAACAAACAGGGAGGCACTCATTCATACCCCTATGCAGAATGACCTTGGAGCTGTGGACCCTGGCACTCAGCTACAACATCCAGTTACAGGCAATATTTGTACCGGGAAAGACAATACTCTAGCAGACATATTAAGCAGAACCACTTCGGATGCCCACGAATGAAAGCTGCACCCGGACATCTTCAAGACCATCTCAAAGAAATGGGGAATGCCACAGATAGACCTATTCGCATCACCTCTCAATCACCAGCTCAAAAAATTCTGCACAAGGACATTCCACCCACTAGCATGGAAAGTGGATTCGCTCTCCTTCAACTGGAAAGGCCTAACAGCCTATGCATTCCCACCTCTTCCTTTGATACACAAGGTACTACTGAAAATCAAGGAAGAACGTCCAAGGATAATCGTGATAGCTACGAACTGGCCAAGACAACACTGGTACCCACTACTGAGGAGCATGTCTCGGAACAATATGTGGCCAATACCCCTGATGCCTTTGATGTTAACTCAGAACAACTACAGCATCATACATCCAAACCTAAAAACGTTGCAACTAACTGCATGGAACATCACATAGCAGCAGCTAATCCAGAACTTTCCCAAAGAGTAAAAGACATTATTCTTGAAGCACGCAGACCTTCAACAAGAAGGAACTATGCTGGAAAATGGAAAAGGTTTGTCATTTGGAGTACAGAAAGAGGAAAAGATGTGTCAAACATAGATATGCCTAACATTCTGGAGTATCTGGCGAACTTCTTCATTCAGGCCTGTCCTACTCCTCCATCAAGATACATGCATCAGCTATTTCAGCAGAATACAGCTTTGATCCACCTGTTTTTCACCTTTTGCTCAGGCAGTTCCTCAGAGGAATCAAGAATGTAAAACCTCCAAGGAAACCACCATTACCAGCTTGGGATTTGAACTTTGTGCTAGAAAAATTGACACTATCACCCTTTGAACCAGCAGCAACAGCAGACCTACAACACCTGTCATGGAAAACTGCTTTCCTACTGGCAATTACTTCAGCAAGGAGGGTTTCAGAACTACAGGCCTTAATGGCAGTGCAACCCTTCCTAATCTTCCACCAAGATAGAGTGTCCATGAGGACTAATCCTACATTTATGCCCAAGGTGGTATCCAGAGTGTCTTTAAACCAGGCAATCCACCTACCTACCTTCTTTCCCAACCCACAAAACAGAGGGAAAGAATACTGCATACCTTGGATGTACATAGACAGCTACGCTACTACTTGGACAGAACAAAAATAGCAGAAAGACTGACCAACTTTTTGTAGCCTATGCAACAGGAAGGGAAGGAAAAGCTATTTCCAAACAGACAATCTCCAAATGGATAGGAAATTGCATACGATTCTGTTACTCCTTCCATGGAAAACCAATTCCACAGAACATAAGACCTCATTCTACAAGGGCAACAGCCACTACCACAGCCTTCTTACGAGGAGTGGCAACCAAAGACATTATTGAGGCGGCTACTTGGACCTCCGTGCATACATTTGCCAAGCATTATAATTTGCCTCTATATTCCAGATCCCGAGCAGGGTTTGCCACTGCTGTACTGCAAGGGATCCTAAACACACCATAATCTACTTTTATCCTCCTCCCTAGTTGGCTATGGTATTCTACCCAGTTGTTATGACTGCAGATGCATCCATGAAGGACATAGTACAGTTTTGTACCTACCATAAATGTAGATGTCCGAACTGGATAGCATCTGCAGTCAGGATTACCCTCCTCCTTCCCTCTGTGGTACTCCTAGGGTGTTTACCCTCCTAATAGCTAGCTGTTGGGGAGTCTTTATGGTGTATTTGTTTGTATATATGTACATACATGCTTATTGTTGTGTTTACCTCTATCTATTTGGAAACATTGGCATCTATCCAAATTTTAGCCTGCAAGAGGGCTTCTGGCATCTGGGGCAAGAAACACTGAGGAAAATGGCGTTGGCTGATGCTTTTATACCCGAAGACCAACAGAGATGACGTCGGGTGGAGTGCGACATCAGCCGAAGCCGGACCCAGACTTTGGAATCCGGCCGACTGAAGGGCTGCCTGACGACAGGACAACCCAGTTGTTATGACTGCAGATGCTATCCAGTTCGGACATCTACATTTATGGTAGGTACAAAACTGTACTTTCTAAACTAGGCACCACCTCAATGACATCATCTTAGTTAATATATGTCTCCCCAACACCTGTGTCAGGATGTTCTACAGGGTATCCTTAAAACTCCAATAACCCCACACATCTCCTAAAAAATGTTTCCTATTTTCTTTGTCATTCTCTTCATATCACCAATATCTAATTTGCTGTTGAAGTAAAATCCTCTAACGCCTACTTTGACACATTCGAATCTTCTCTCCCAGTCTTTTTAATCTCCTCTGATTTTTTTTTTTTATATAATTTCTGTGACATCTTTATGCTTCATTATTTGTCCCTTTCTTGGTAATGTCTTCTGTTTTCAGTTCCACTAAAACGTTACCAGAGCTGATCTTTCACTCAGTACTACCCCCTGGTCTATCTTCTGCCAGAAGACCTTGATATGGAAGTTTTTATTTGACTTCCAAATAAAAAAATGCCTGCTTGAGGAGGACTTCCAAGATGGCTGCATCATAGATCAACAGTTTGACTTCAGCTTTCCCAGTGTGAAAACAGAAACTGCAGCTAGAGATATTGTCAGCTTGAGTAAAATTCAGTTGCTGGCTATTAAGTACACTGCCGGTGTGCCTACAAAGAAGAAACTAAGAAAGCCTGAAAGAAAATCAAGATGAAGAGAAAACACTAACTGGGAAGAATCCTGCAGCTGTTTAGCAAAAAGCAGTTCAAACTCCAGCATTGGTACAAGATATTGCTTCCAGTAGTCTAGAGGAAAAAATAAATGAGATATACTCAGAGATGATTAAAATGAAACACTTAAAGACGTTTGCTCAAATAACAAAAGGCTAGAAAAAATGGAAGAAGCTTTAAATATATATTTAAATGAGCTGATAACATTGCAAAAATCGGAGGTTGAAGTGAAGAAAAGGCTGTCCAAGTATGAGACTGTGTTTATGCTCCAAATATGGCCTTGAGAAAGCAGACAATACCTTTATCAGTAAAGATGCTAACCTCCCACCAGAAAGCTGTGATCCTTACTCCTGACAAAACTGGCAAAAGGGCAAAGTATTAAAAGTTGGAAACAGTGTGTTTGTGGAAAATGATTATTCACTGTATACCCACAGAAGAGAAACTATTTTTTCCAGTAGTCATGGAATGCTGAGAGGCAGGTCAGGTGTGAGATTCAAGATATTTTTTTTCCCTGAAGGATCAAAGTAATTTTTTGATGCAGAACAGGCTAAGGAAGAAATACGAAAGTTTGACAAAAAATGAGCCATCAAGCAGATGGAGAGACATTGCCATTCAAACATTTTCCATTGTTCCAAAGGAAAGTGCTTGAGAGAGAAGCATAAGAGATGACCAGAAGAATTGGGAACACAGTGAAACTGAACCCGAATCTAGAGTTTGGAGATGGAGATGAACAGGAATAAGACCAGCAACATGGAAATTGGTGGATAAATATGAGACTGCAAGGCATCGTTCACATTTATGAAATACATTTGTATGAGAATAAGTGGAAAGAGTAGATTTTGTTGACTTTTGTTAAACTTGTGAGGGACTGAGAGGAATTTGCCCATCTTCATTACTGTTTTGAAGGACTCTTGAGGGGAGGAGGAAGGAAAAAGGTAACTGCAAGTAAAACAATTTAGTTTAACAGTATTTCTATGAAGCTTTTCACAATGTAAATTGCATATTTTATACTAAAGTATTTTTAGTTCTTGTATGTAATAGTTATTAAAGTAAACATCCTGTTTAATTTTTCTTTTTTGGTAGTAAGAAATGTAGGCATTCCAGTGCAAAAAGAGAAAAAAGGCAAGACTAAAGGATGTTTAATAGGTTCTAATCTTGGGCTGTTGAGGTGGAAGATGGAGTGTAAAAGTATACAGATCATGATATATGTACTGCTGATATGTTTTCCGTTACTTCTTAGACGAATGTCTGAATTATGACCCTTAGTCTAATATCAATTTTTTTAATGGAAACAAGTAAATATGAGAACATCAAATGTGATGAAAAGTTTTCCTTTAGCAGCAAATGTTTTAGCTTATCTTTCAGACTGCAACAAAGGACTGCATTTATCTTTTTTTTTTCCTTTTTCTTGGAGGCAAGCTGATAACAGGGCAGTAAAAGACAAAATACTGGTTTCTTAAAGTATGTAAGTTGATATTTTCTGAAAGTTTGCAAGTAGTTTCCACATGGGATAAATATAAAAAAAAAAGAACATAAGCCATCTAATATAAGTAGAAACACAGGCAATAACCTGCATCTTAGCATCAATACTCTCAATTTCAGGTTAACTAGGGCATGTGTTAGCAGCTGTCCATTTGGCACATATGTTCATATTAGAAGGGCTAACTTCATTATTTGAAGATGTACATAGTTGTGTGTTTGTACTAAGTTAATAGGTTATGGGGGTGCTCTTGGGTATGTTTGTTTTTCTGTTTGTTTTTATTAAAACAAAACTTATTGTAAAATGTCACTTCGGTTCCAGTGTTAAGAAAAAACTGTATAAAGGATTAACCTGCCAAACATTAATGGATGTATATATCACAAAAGGTGGAATTAGACATCTAAAAAAGAGCCACGTACAATAGGTGGGTGTAATGACTTCTTATCATAATGGTGGCACTTTCCATATTATCTTAGAACATGTGAATGGTCTCACAGGTATAGACAAAAAGGAAATAATATTTAATCATATTAAGAAATGCAGTGTGAAAATATTTGGCATGGAAGATCTGAATTCAGTACTAGGGGTTCTGAGTGAATTTGTATATTATTCCCCAAGATGCAAATACTGGGCTAGGCTAAACAGAGTTTACATTTCAAAGGAACATATGCATTTAACTGGAGTCTTGGTACACACACAGTAACAAATTCAGGTCATGCACCAGTCGTGACTAAATTAAAAATGCACTGTAATGAAATAAAAATGAGACAATGGCGCTTTCCCACCTATTTGTTGAAAAGAGGAATTTAAGGAATGGGCAGTGGAAATTATTCAGGAACTATTAGTGAAGTAGAAATTTCTTCTTAAAATATAGCTAGGGAGTGCGATATATTTAAAGTGGAGTTTAAAAATAGGGTGGAAGTAAAAGAAAGAGAGATATGGTTAAATAACCAGAATTGTTTAGAGGGACTGATAAATGTTTAAGTTTTGCAAAATAGGGGGAATCTCACAAAACAGGAAAAGGAACAACTGCAGAATGCTAAACGGAAAATAAGGAATTACCTTGATAATGTGCATGAGTTTAGAAAGATTACTGTTTAGAGTTGTTATGAAAAAATAGTTGCTTGAGCACAAAAACTTTTAGCATAATGACTCAGACAATAGAAACTAGAAAAGGCTGTTGCCAAACTTAGTGAGCCTGTAGCAAGGAAGAAAACAAGATCCTGTAGAAGTATTATAAATATATTGGAAATTCTGTGAAAGTCTGTATAAAGCAGAGAAATATGGAAATCAAGAAAAGTACAAGTGGAAATGTTTATGGACAAATTAAATATGCCAAGGTTAGAGGTAGACGAGGCTGAATTACTAACAGTTAAGATAGAGGTGATATAAAAATGGTGATGTATAACCAGTCCTACAGGAAAGTCCCCAGGAATAGATGGTATTCCTGTGGAAGTTTGGAAGCTAGGAGAGAAACTGAGAAAGATCTGGAAGGTTTTCTTTAACAGTATTTTAAGAGGAGAAGTACAAACATCCTGGAATAAAATGGTGGTAGCTGCAATACCTAAAGAGGGCAAAGATCCAGCTTCATACAGGCCCATTTCAGTACTAAACCATGATTATTATTCTTGAAGAAGCTATAGGAGAGAGGGATGGAGATTTTTATAGTTGAGGTTATAAACCTCAAATAATTGGTTTAGTAGTCAAAGGACTCTGTTGAGATGAGATCCAATAGAGGTGCACCATTCTTTTCGAAACAAAGATATGATATGGCAAGAAGCCATGAGGTGAGGGGTACTAAGAGAAAGATTGAGCCCAGAGTCATCCTGACTTATACTAATAATGTGGGCATTGTGTGTCAAGTGATTAACCGTAATTGTGACATATTAGCATCTGATGATAGTGTTAAACAAGTGGTTGGTGAGTGTCCTAGGTTTGGTTTTAAGAACTGCCGGTCACTGAAAAGGAGGCTATGTTATGGACCCAAGACAAAGATGAATATATTGAGTCTAAGAAAAGGTACCTTTCCTTGCCAAACATGTATTGCTTGTAGGTACATTTGCAGTGATAATGCATTTAGACATCCTATTTCTGGTAAGCTTTTTTATTTGAATGGATGTGCAGATTGCTGGACATCTCACATTGTTTATGTAGCTATTTGCCAATGATGCCAGAGTTTTTATGTGGGAAAGAGCAGTAGACAGTTATGGGAATGGATTATTCAACATATGAGCGATATACGATGCTTGAAGCAGAACAGTGCATTAGCTAATGATATACAGTGATCATATGTTATTATTTATGGTTTTACAGGTTTTAAGTAAGAACAGTAGAGGTGGTAACATTGTTTTATCAATCGAGATAGCAGAAATGAATTGGATGGCCCAATTACAGGCTGATAAGCTACCCAGCATGAGTCATTGTTTTCCTTTAAAACCCACTTTGGAGATTTGGAGGCTTAACTGTTGATAGCATTTGATTGGTTGCGCTTAACTGTTTTACTTGTTGTTAGTTTTATATAGAGTGTCTTAACTGAGTACTTTGACCTGATGAAGGGCTACTGCTTGAAAGCGGTTGTCTTTTCATATTGAAGTTTCTTATGTGCTCCGCTTTAGTGGTTGTAGTCACTATTATTTAGTTTTTATAGTCTATTGTACGTGATGAACCTTTGGCTTCCACTTTTTTTTTTTTTTTTTAAACATGCAACAGTATCTAGAAGATGTAAGGATTTTTGCTTAGAAATGTTTACAAAGATGTTTAATACCTCCAGAGAATTATCCTCAAGTAGACAGCAAATATTGGAGGTATGATGGGGAAGAAAGAGGTAATTGGGAACATTTTCTATGAGTGCAATGAGTTGACAGACTTTAAAGACTCCCTGCAAGGCAACTTTATCAGAGATACTAGCTGAGCAAATTGGTGTAACTAGGGAAATGATTTTTCTGAGCTATGAAACTGAATTGGAATTCCCTAGACATAGTAAGGCCCTTGCTGAGTCTAATTATGGTGGCTGCCAAAAAAGCACCTAGTAGAAAATGGAATTTAATGTCTACATCCGCTGTACTAGAAGTAGTGAATATAGTAACAGATATAGAACAACTGAAATTGGGATCTTTAGAAAAGGTGGGAGCAAATTACATAGGAAAAATAGGAATTGTGGGAGCAGTACATACAGGGGAGGAATTAGGTTTAAAAGAAGGTAGTATGTGAATGTGCTGTGTAATGTTTGACAATGATTGGGTAGATTATAAGTGATGTATAATGTTTGCAACTGAAATTATGTCAGTATGGTTTGCGATGTAAAATGCTTGTAACTAAGTTTATGTTAATATGGTTTGTTTTTATTTATATAAATGTGCGATTGCATATGTCATAAGTGATCTAGTGAAGATATTTCTTGTATAAAAAATAAAAAATGCTGAGTGCAAATAGTGCTACAGGCGACACATTTGGAAAGAAACGGGCATGTGAATTTGATAAAAGGATTTCAGGATGGATGTTCTGCAGAATATTAGAGACAAAGGAAAAGATGAGCACTTGTATTAATTGCTAGAGGAGCGGCAGTAGTAATAGAAGAGGCAAAGAGTTGTGGCAGATTTGTAGTTGTAATTGGCTAATGGCAAGGGATGAGGATTATACTAACATATAAAACTGCTGATCTGAAGTAGTTTACTTCATTTGATCTTCAACCTATGGGAAATACAGATCCGAGCCGGCAACGTCACAAGCATCTGCTCTGAGCTCCAAGCTCCTCCCCTACCCATAACACACCACCACCTCCTTCCTTCCCTCAGATCTAGTTTGCTGCGGCTATCGCTTGCATCATGGTCTCTGAGCTCTGGTGTTGAGTAGTGATTTGAAGCTTCTAGTTTAAATTTAATAGTTTTTTTGTGTGTGGGTTTAATAGTGTAGGTTATTCTCCTTTTCCTCCCCCCTTGCTGGTGCGCCATGTTAGAAAAGTTTCTTGTTGGTCTCCCCTGCCAGCTCTGTGTGTGTGTGTGTGTGTGTGTGTGTGTGTGTGTGTGTGTGTGTGTGTGTATTTTGAGCGTGTGGTGGGTTGGTGTGAGGCCTTGTGTCTCTGTTGTTTTTGGGATGGCTGATCAGCCAAAACAAGTACTTAAAAAGTGCACAGTGTGTGGCCATAAACTGTCACCAGCCGACGGCCACACTCTGTGTGTTGTTTGCTTAGGTGTAGCCCGTCTTTCTTTGGGCTGTGACCTCATGTCATCTATCAGAAATCCGCTCTGGATGTAAAAATAATGCACTAGCCGAACACCTTTCTCTTCATAAAAGAGACACAGGTTTTAAGTTCCAGATCCTGGATCGCATAGACATGGGCGATCTTGAAGGAGACATCCCGAATATTCAGGAGAAAAAGGAACTCATGTGGCAATTAAAGCTGAACTCTTTTAGAAAGCCCGGACTAAACTACTACTGTTCAATTAAAAGTGCACTGGAACTTAGAAAATTGCCACATTGTTTACATGACTAAGTGTATTTTATTTTATTTTTTCCTACAAATTGGTTTTAAATGCCATTTTAAATCATTTGAAATTTAAGTGTATATTTTGTTTCCATCATCATACATATATATATATATATATATATATATATATATATATATATATATATATATATATATATATATATATATATATATTTTTTACTTTTTTCTGGTTCTCTTTTTTCCAGTTTATTCAAAATGATGGTAATAACAGTACTAACTAATTATACAATTATATAGGTTTTTAGGGTTCTTGTTCACAGACCTGAAGAAGTCTAGAAGGACGAAAGCGATCTTTCTTAACAATAGGTTATGAAAATAGAAACTGATTTTTACATGCAAAATGTATATGTATATATTTATATATAATTTTTGATTGCAAAATGAGCTAAGGTTGATATATTTCCTGCCATGTAGTATATTGCCTTGTATAAAATCACAGACTTAATAATTTGGT
The DNA here is from genome assembly GCF_019279795.1 of Protopterus annectens. Lineage (NCBI taxonomy): Eukaryota > Metazoa > Chordata > Ceratodontiformes > Protopteridae > Protopterus > Protopterus annectens. The sequence goes on along the minus strand of NC_056747.1, from coordinate 414,121,992 downwards.
TAAATAAGATGTACCATTAAAGTACATTAGGGCTATATATTATTATGACAGCTACTAGGTAGGGCAGGACCAGCTCGAATGTCACAGTGATGGGGGAAGGGATGTGAATTTAACATGTGTACCAATAACACTTTGTTTTACAGCACAATAAACCACTCCCATGCCTGATAAAAAGCATATGTATATTTAGAAAGCTTGTGAGGAAATTATTACTCTATTTTTGTTTTACTTGGATCGCTTGTCTGTGTACTTAATAAAGGATTTTCGACTGGAAACGGTGCCTGCCTTGCTTGGATTACTTTCGAATACTTAGTAATGCTGTAGAATTATATATTTTCTATTATTACTTTTTGACTTGAGTTTACGTTCGCTACTTCTATTACTGTTGTCTGATCTGATTAATATACAGTTATTAACTACAAATATATGTACTGAAAATCTTCCACACAGAGAAGTTTCTTACACTGTTTGGTTTTTAGACCCACTACACTTTAGTGGGTTGTTTTGAGACTTCGGGGATACCACGGAGATTACTTGTTTTTTAAAGATTGGGAAGGGAGATTAGATGTGCATTTCACAAGGAAATAATGGGGAGGACATATATATAGCCCCCAAGTATGCAACAAAGTCTAGAACATTTAGGCTTTTTCCCTGGAAGTATTTGCATAGATACTTTTTTTCCCAAAGCAGACTCCAAATAATTTTTCTTCAGGTGGATAGCAAATGTTGGAGGTGTGATGGGGAATAGAGGTCACTGGTAACATATGTTTTTGGAGTATATTGAGTTGACAGACTTTAAAAATTCCCAACAGAGTACTTCTTGTCAGGAATACTGGGCGAGCAAATGTGTGTAACTGAGGAAATTGTTGTTTTTGAGCTGGGATACAGGATCTGAATTGCCTTGAAGTAGTAAGGCCTTGAAGTTTAATTTTGGTAGCTACCAAAAAAGGATTTATTAGAAAATGGAAATCAGAATCTAAACTAACTATACTTAAAGTAGTGAATATTGCAACAGAGATAAAAGGACAGGAAGTGAGTTCTTTAAAAAAGAGTAGGAGTAAATTACATAAATGGAAATTGTGGGAGCAATTCTTGCAGAAAAAATGTTTTGGCGGAGGAATGAGGTTTAAGGGAAGGCAGGAATTGAATAACTTATGTAATGTTGCTTAGATTATGGACCACATACATTGCTATGTATCCTGTAATGCTTGTGAATGAGAGCTTTTTAATATGGTTTGATTATTTTTATGTAAATGTTAAGGTGCATATGTCAAAAGTAATAATTCAATAAAGGTGTTAAAACTTGCTTAGCTGCTTCCTACTCTTTATTTTTAACTTCTTATGCATTTGTTCCTAGTAGTATGGCACCTTTTCTTTTCATCCAGATGTTCATCGTGTTTCACTGTTGCCGTCATGACTGTAGGGTTCTCCCCTGCCGGCAAGTAGTCCTCGGTCGGCCAGAATCCCAAAGTCTGGGTCCGGCGTCGGCTGTTCAGCCATGCTCCCTGACGTCAGAGCGCCAGGAGTACAAAGCTGACAGCCGACGCCATGTTCTCCAGTCTTTCTTGCCGTGCGGTGATAGCAGTTTGCAAGTGCCGGTCGGCTGACTCCTGACAATTTTTTCTAATCAAACTTCAGTCCGAAGACTTTCTTCTCCTACTCAAAGCTAAGTACCCCGTTGGGGAAACTTTTTTCTTGCTCCAGTCCGATGTCAGAAAAAGTTGTTAATTATATTTCATGTGGGAAGCAAATACCTCATAAGGATTTTCATTCTTACTGTATTCCTTGCTTAGGCCCTGACCACGATGTAGCCAGTTGTCGGTTTTGTGCTAGATTCAATCAACGTACTATTAAATGAAGGTACGATTTTGCTTTTCATTACTTCGATAGACAGTTTAATTGCAAAATGTCGTCGTATACGGTCCCGGCTACCGGAGTTCACAAACGACGCAAGGACAAAGACAGGCCTCCGAGGTCCAATCAGACGATATCGCACAAGCAGAGGCAGCTTCAGGTTCGGCCGTCGTCAGTGAAGCGCTTTTGCAGCCCCTGTCGTCGGCCATTTCGGAACCGATAGCCGAAACAGACTCCCACGGGGAGCCAACTAAGCCTTTGAATATTTCTGTTGGACCTTCGGACAATGCTCCTTCGGATGGGTCCGGAGCCGCTGTGCAGGTACCGGCTTCCGAAGGGGTTTTCAGGCCTACTCAGCTTCTTATAAAGGCAAAGCCAAAGACCAAGGCAAAGACTCCTTCCAAATCAAAGACCGCAACCCAGGCCTCTACTGATCCGGCTCCCAAGTCTCAGAAACAGTTACTTAAAATGGCGGAGGACTTACTTACTATGATTAGGGGTTCACATCCCCCTCCAGATAAAAGGCCAAGGCAGGAAGTTTATTACGACTCCTCTGATCAGGCTTCTGTTTCTTCTTCTTCTGACCAGGAATATTCTTTCCCTCCTTATGAGGATTCTGATGCTGAAGAATCCATTCCTTCAGCTTCTCCCCCTGAGGATTTCTCTTTTGGGGAAACTTTGCATGAAATGAGGGAACATTTCCACTGGGAAGGACAAGAGTACTCTGAATCTAAGAAAAGACTAAGGGATTTTCTTCTTCTTCCCCAACATAGGCCTCTGGCTATTCCTCCTATTTTGGATATTGTGGATGATGCTTTTTCGGAGGCTAACTTAACTCCTGACTCTTTTCCTCCAGCTTCTGTTAAGCCAGACGGATACTATAGGGTTCCTGATTCCCACCAGTTTTTATTCAAGAACCCTACTGCTGACCCTGAAACCATTTCTCAGGGTCCTAAGGGCGTTAAGGCCGTTTCTGCTAAAAACCCCATTCCCACTGAGAAGGATTCCAGATCTTTAGAAAGATGGGGCAAAATAGTGTACACTTCTGCTACTTTATCTATTAGGGCTTTAAACTGTCAGTTTCATATGCTGAAATACCAGCAATTTCTCCTGTCTGTTTTAAAGCAAAAGCTTTCTTCCATTTCCGCCTTTGCAGATGATGAGGAACTACATGACTTATTGCATGCCACTGAACAAGTTGGGAAACATGGTTTACACTGTGGATTTGATGCCATGGAGGCTTCTTGTAGGGCTTCTGCCTCTGGCACAGTAATTAGAAGGCATGCATGGTTAAAGGAACAAAATTTGCCAGATCAGGTAAAGGCTAAATTATTAGATGCTCCTATTCAGCATAATGTTTTATTTGGATCTAAAGCTGAAGAGGTGATTAAAAAGATGGAGGACAAGGCTAAGTCCATGCAAACAGTTAAAGATTTCTTACAAGTACAGCCACCCAGATTTAGCAGGAATTGGCCTACAAAAAATTGGTCCTTCCCCAATTCAGACAGGCCTCAGAGGGGTAGATATAGACGCCCCCGAGGTAGGCCTCAAACGCAAGCCTCTTATAGACCAAGACAGTGGACTGCTTCCACCCCTAGGGGAGGAGAAGACAGGTCGCAAGCTCATAGAAAACAAACTCAATGACTCCCTCTGTTGGGCTGCAGGAACTTCTTGCCTGGAAGCCCCTCTCAGAGGAAAACTCTCTCTTTTTCACCTAAATTGGGCTCATATAACCCAAGACAAGTGGGTTCTGGATGTGGTTTCAAGAGGTTACAAATTCCATTTTCATACCCCACCAAGGCCAAGCGGATGGCCAGATCTTCCAAAACATCAGTGGTCAGAGGCATTAAACCAGGTGGAAGCTCTCTTGGCTGTGAAAGCCATAGAACTAGTTCCACTTTCAGAGATGGGACAAGGTTTTTACTCAAGGCTCTTTCTAGTCCCCAGTAAGCAAAATTCATGGAGACCCATTCTGGATCTGTCAGTCTTGAACACTCTTCTAGAGATACCAAAATTCAAGATGCTTACTCTACAGCAGCTACTGCCAATGCTGACCAAAAATGCATGGATGGTAACTTTGGATTTAAAAGAGGCATATTTACACATTCCCATCAGAAAGGAACGCAGAAAATACCTCGGGTTCAAGGCAGGATCGAGGCACTACCAATTCTCTGCGCTGCCCTTTGGATTGTCTACTGCGCCCAAGGTCTTCACCAAGTGCCTGGCTCCAGTAGTAGCTTATTGCAGACTCAAGGGAATTCAAATTTACCCTTATCTGGATGACTGTCTTATTCAGGCAGACAGCAAGGATGTCTTACTCCAGCATCTACAGTTTGTTCAGAATCTTCTCAAGTTCCTGGGATTCACTGTAAACATAAAAAAGTCAAATTTGACACCCTCACAACAGATAATTTTTCTGGGCGCTTCTCTAAACACAACAACCAAGATGGCATTTTTGACATACGAAAAACAATTACAGCTGGCTTCAACTTTCAAAACTCTGGCAACTTTAACTCAGCTATCTGCAAGGAGATTCCTGCAGGCTCTGGGTTACATGGCCTCCTGCATCCTTCTCGTACCATATGCAAGACTACATATGAGGAAAATACAGTGGTACCTAAAAGGTGTATGGTCTCAGCATTGCCACAGTCTAGACATACTGATCTCCGTCCTGCCTTGTCTTCAAAAGGAATTCCTTTGGTGGTCCAAGGCATGTACTCTAAACAAAGGGAAAACCCTTCTATCTGCCTCCTGCCACTCAGATACTAACCACGGACGCCTCAGATTATGCATGGGGAGCCCATTTTCGGGGCAACTGTCTGCAGGGCCTTTGGACAAAGGATCAGAAACACCTGCATATCAATTTAAAGGAAATGTTAGCCGTTCAGAAAGCTCTATTGGCTTTCAGGAATCTTCTACAACCAGGACAACTACTGATACGGACAGACAACACCACAGTTATGTGGTACATAAACAAGCAAGGGGGATCTCATTCCTACCCTCTTTGCAGACTAGCCATGGATCTTTGGAGCACAGCTCTAGTTTACAATCTGGACCTTCAAGCACAGTTTCTACCAGGGAAGCAGAACTTCCTGGCAAACACTCTGAGCAGAAACCTTTCGGATCCACACGAATGGATGTTGGACACCGAAATATTCAAGATGATTACAGCAGTCTGGGGATGTCCTCACATAGACCTCTTGCATCCCACCTCAATCATCAACTACAAATTTTTTGCACCAGGACTTTCCACGATCAAGCTTGGAAAGTGGATGCTCTATCTTTCAGTTGGAGAAACCTCTCGGGATATGCCTTTCCGCCTCTTCCTCTTCTTCCACGGGTATTACTAAAGATTAAGCAGGACAAGCCCAAGATGATAATCTTGCTGGCCCCAAATTGGCCCAGACAGTTTTGGTACCCAACACTGAAAAACCTTTGTCTGGAGCCCCCCTGGGTTTTACCACAGATTCCGAACCTTCTGTCCCAACACCAGGGTCAGATTCTACACTCCCATGTCAAGACTCTCAGCCTGGTGGCCTGGTTAATCCAGGATCTTTGATTCATTCTCTCCTACCCAAGCAGGTTATGGATGTCATTTTAGAAGCCAGACATCCTAGCACTAGAAAATCTTATGCAGGAAAATGGAAAAGATTTTGTTCCTGGATGCAGGCTCAGGATTCTGATCCTCTTATTCCTAGCATTCCTCAGATTTTACTTTACCTGTCAGACCTCTTACATAAGGGTCTCTCTTTCTCTTCCATAAAGATACATGCCTCTGCTGTTTCTGCTCATTATAATACAGACCCTCCTATCTTTTCCCACCAGCTCATGAGACAATTTCTCAGAGGAGCTAAGAACTTAAGGCCCCCTAGATCTCCTCCCATTCCTGCTTGGGATCTCAACTATGTTTTGGAAAAGCTCACCTTACCTCCTTTTGAGCCTGCCGCCTCATCTGACATCAAGTTTTTATCTTGGAATACAGCCATCCTGTTAGCTCTGACCTCTGCCAGGATGGTTTCAGAGTTGCAAGCTCTTATGGCTGTGGAACCTTATATTATTTTTCATCAAGACAGGGTGTCTTTAAGGACTAATCCTACTTTCATGCCTATTGTGGTTTCCAAAGTGGCTTTAAATCAAACTATTCACTTGCCAACTTTTTTCCCCACTCCTCAAAATAAAGGGGAAAGGATCTTACATTCCTTGGATGTACACAGACAACTACGTTTTTACCTGGACAGAACCAAGGACATCAGGAAATCAGAGCAATTGTTGGTTTCTTATGCTTCAAGTTCCCAAGGTAAAGCCATTTCAAAACAGACCATTTCTAAATGGATTGCTCATGGAATCAGATTTTGCTATTCACACCATGGAAAGCAAATCCCAGGGAGTATAAGGACTCACTCTGCCAGAGCTGCTGCCACTTCAGCTGCCTTCCTCAGGGGGGAGTTCCTACCAAAGACATTTTGGAAGCTGCAACTTGGAGTTCAGTGCATACTTTTTCCAAGCACTACAATCTACCTCTTTACTCTAAGTCTAGGGCAGGCTTTGCTTCTGCAGTCTTGCAGGGTCTTATAGCCGCCTCCTCTACTTTATGACCACCTCCCTTTCTCTCTACTTTGGGATTCTACCCTACAGTCATGACTGCAACAGTGAAACATGATGAACATAGTACAGTTGTGTACACTAACCATAAATGTAGATGTTCGAGTGTCTTCACTGTTGCAGTCTGGGTTTCCCTCCCTCCTGTCGCCTCTTATTTTTTCTTTTGTGTGGTTCCTTTTTTTACCCTTCTTCTGAGGTGTATTTGCAAAGGGTATGGGTCCTTGCACATTTTGGAACTTCTGACATCTGGGGCAAGAAAAACTGGAGAACATGGCGTCGGCTGTCAGCTTTGTTCTCCTGGCGCTCTGACGTCAGGGAGCATGGCTGAACAGCCGACGCCGGACCCAGACTTTGGGATTCTGGCCGACCGAGGACTGCCTGCCGGCAGGGGAGAACCCTGCAGTCATGACTGCAACAGTGAAGACACTCTAACATCTACATTTATGGTAAGTGTACACAACTGTACTTTACTTCCTGCCATCTTTTTTGTGTTTTCTGTACCCTTTGTTCTGTGTATTTTATTTGGCAAATCTCCTTTCTCCACTCCCACTGGTTTAAGTCCTTAAATGTTGTCTACCACTTTGTATACATAATATTCTGTATCGTTATTTCTATTCTCCTTGAAAGCATCCCTTCAGTATCCTAATCTCCCTGCATTACTTATACTTCCACCATCATATTTTCCACTTTGATCTATTGACATCTGCTTGTGCTATATATAAAAGTCTCAATTGTGGGGCTTTAAAGTATCCTTCATATCAGGTAGTCCTAAACCACAATATTCAATAGGAAGAATCAACTTATTAATTTAGTCTTGACCTCTTTCCTTCTCTTCCCAAATAAATTCCTTCAACTCTTTATTAATCACCCACAACCTTTCATCTGTCTGTTAAAAGGACCAGCTAAACTAAAAACATTCACTGCCTGCATCTTGCTGTCCATAGCCATTAATTTCCAGGCTTTTATTTTTATAGTCATTTTCTGCTTGGTCTCTTCTCACATATCCTTAGCTGCCTCAAGAGTATCCTCCTTACTCCATATGCTTAATCTTTTTATGCTCCATTAAATAAAAGTATTTATGAACTAATTGACTTGCAGGCAACATAATTTACTGTTGCAGTTTGTGTGTTACCTTCATTTATTTTATATCCTGAAAATACTTGAAACTGCTGTAAAATATCCCACAGCAATCTAATGTCCGATTCAGGATTTATCAAGTGCAAGGTAATATTATCCACAACCAAAACTTTTTTTTTCTTGACTTCCACACCAATTAATTCCCTGAATTTGAGTCTATTATCCCTTTAGCTAAAGTTTTCAAGTATATAGCAAATAAATTTAGTTTACCTCTGATCCAGCATATATTCTCCTAATTGACTCTGTTGCAATATCTGGGAATGCAAATGCTAACACTGGCTCAGTCATGAATTCCCAGGAAACCTCACCAGACACCTTCTCTGCATCCAGTCTAATCAACAATAGCAGAGTTTTTCGCATGATGTTCTTCGTGTTTCACTGTTGCAGTCATCACGTGTGGGTTATTCCTGCTATGGTAGCCCTTGGCCAGCCCGAATACCAGAGTCAATGTTTTTTGTGTTGGCAGCTGTCGCTTGCTGCCTGACGTCATGTTGTCAGTGCTATAAAGGAAGGCAGCCGACGCCATTACCTCAGTCTTTCTTGCTGTGGAGCCCATAGCAGAAGCAGTTCGTAAGTGTGCCGGTCGATCACTACCAGAGTTTGAATTACAGCTGAAAATGTCTAAAGCTAAGTACCCCATTGGGGATCCTTTTTTCTTCCCTAACTGCCATCCGAAAAAGTTAACAATTGTCTCGCCTGTGGAAAGCAAATACCACACTGAGACTTCCATTCATACTGCGTTGCTTGTTTAGGCTCAGACCATGACGTCCCTGCCGGTTCTGTGCTCTCTTCTACCCGAGAACAATTCGTCATAGAGCTCTTACTGTAGCCAGATATTTTTGTCTTTGCTTTCCAAAATGGCATCCATCAGCCAACAATCCATAGAAATTCCGAAAAAATGTAAGGATGAAGATAGACAGACCACACAAGGCTAAGCCTTCTGATAACTCTACCGCTAAGCAGGTCGTCAGCTCTCCAGAATTCAGTGAGGTGCCTTTGCAGACCCTGATGCCAGATTCAGTACCTTCGCAGGCTTCTACTGAGACCCTTTCAGAGACCGGTATGCTGCAGAAATCTTTGTCTTCCGAGCCTTTGGTTGTCTCTGACTTGGTTGGGTCCAGAGCTGCGACTCAGGCACTGGCATCCAAGGAGGTTTTTTGCACTACTGAATCTAAGCAAAAAACGACGTCTTCTCCGAATACCATTTCTTTCAGACCGATGGATACTCTTAGGCCTAGAAGCAAGGCCACTCCTAGGAAAACTACCTGTAGCCACCATTTTACTCCTGCTCCACCATCCCAAGGTCAAATGCTTAAAATGGCGGAAGATCTTATCACCCTTATCAGGGGTAGTCAGGCCACACCTTCTAAAAGGAAAAGAGACCTTTCTCCTGAAATACTGATAGAACAGGATTCTGAGGAGTCTGGTTATTCAGATTTTGAAGAGGGACAACAACCTCCGACTGCTTATGAGGATTCAGATGCAGAGGAATCCATTCCTTCTGCCTCCCCACCAGAAGATCTTTCCTTTGGGGAAACCCTTAACACCCTCGGGGAACATTTCCACTGGGAATCCCAGGACTTCCCTCAGTCTAAGAAAAGACTGAGAGTTTCTAGACCTGCCCCAGCACAGACCCTTGGCCATCCCTCCAATCTTAGAGGTGGTTGATGATGTCTTCCAGGAATCTAGCTTAACTCCTGATGCCCTCCCACCTGCTCCCAGGAAAACCTGACAGGTATTAGAGTACCAGATTCTCACAAATGCCTGTACAGAAATCCTGCTGCAGACCTGGAGGTCATTACACAGGGACCAATAGGAGCTAAGGCTAGTTTCACAGATAATCCTATTCCTTCTGACAAGGACTCCAGAGCTCTGGACAGATGTGAAAAAAAAAGTATACACCTCTGCAACCTTAGCTGTCGGAGCACTCAGCTGTCAGTTCCACATGTTAAAATATCAACAACGCATTTTGGAACTATTAAAACAGAAGTTTTCAACTTTCCTGACTATGCCCATTCGAAAGAGTTGGCAGATTTACTGCACTGTACTTGTCAAGTGGCAAAACGCTCCTTACACTGTGGATGTGATGCCCTAGTAGCTTCAAGCAGGGCAGCAGTGTCAGAACCTGTCATTAAGAAACATGCATGGTTGAAAGAACAACTTCTCCCTGATCATGTCAAATCTAAATTACTTGATGCAATTAGTTGATGCACCTTTGGATAAGGACTGCTTGTTTGAAGTAAAAGCAGAAGAGTTGCTTAAAAAGATGGAAGACTGAGCAAAACCTATGCAAGCAGTAAAATATTTCCTTCAGGTACAACCTCCTAGGTTCAGCAGGAATTTTACCTCAAAACACCAGTCCTTTCCTGTACCTAGCAGACGGTTGCAAGGTAAGCCCTGCAGGGACAGACCACCCAGACTCCTATCCCAGGGACAGCAGATAACCAAATAGTGGACCACTTCCACTCCAAAGGCAGGGAGTTCTAAGCCATCCCTCCATAGCAGAAACTCTCAATGACCCCCCCCCCCCGCCCTCTCTTCACTCACCAAAAGCTAGGAGGAAGGCTCTCCCACTGCAAAGAAAATTGGCTTTCTGTAACAAAGGACCAATGAGTCTTAAAGATTATTTTTCAGGGATACAAATTCTCCTTCAACGAACTCCCAGTTATAAGAGGCTACCCAGACTTGCCTCCAAATCAGTGGGCAGAGGGATTGAAACAAGTCCAAACTCTCATATCCCAAGAGAGAATAAAACCTGTCCCCTCAGATCAAACGGGCAAAGGCTTTTATTCCAGACTATTCCTTGTTCCCAGAAAAGAGGGCACTTGGTGGCCCATCCTGGATCTATCCATTCTGAACACCTTCCTGGTGGTCCCCAAATTCAAAATGCTAATGTTGCAGCAGCTGCTGCCTATGCTGACAAAAATGCCTGGTTAGTTACCCTAGATCTAAAAGATGCCTACCTCCACATCCCCATAAGGTAATTCTGCAGGAAATTCCTTTGCTTCAGAGCAGGCTCACATTTTCAGTTCTCTGCGCTACCCTTTGGCTTATCTACTGCTCCCAGGGTATTCACCAAATGCTTAGCCCTGGCCATAGCCTTTTGCAGACGGGATGACTGCCTCACTCAGGCAAGATGGCAAAGAAAAGCTCCTCAAGTACATCCTCTTTGTCAAAACCCTCCTAACCTCCTTAGGGTGCACCATCAACAAGAAGAAGTCAAAGCAAACACCCTCCAGGAAGATAATTTTTCTTGGGAGCACTGCTGGACACAGCATCCCAAATGGCCTTCCTATCCCCAAAAAAGCAGAGCTTCCTGCCTCTGTTTTACCCAGCTGGCTTCCAGAAGTCACTTCACTGTGAGGAAGTTCCTACAAGCCTTTGGGGTACATGATATCCTGCATCCTTTTAATTCCTCTGGCCAGGCTTCACTTGAGAAAACTTCAGTGGCACCTAAAGAACCTTTGGTGTCAGCACACTGAACCTCTAGAGACCTCTCTCCCTCTGATTCCCTGTATAAGGGCCGAGTTTCTCTGGTGGGCAGGGTCCTGTGCCCAGAACAAGGGTCTTTCTTTCACACTGTGTCCAACCGGGTAGACCATTGCCACTGACGTCTCAGACATAGCTTAGGGCGCTCACCTAGAAGGCAGGTGCACCCAAGGTCTTTGGGATGCCCAGCACCTTCCCTTACACATCAACCAGAAGGAAAGGATGGCAGTTCAAAAGGCTCTGACATCCTTCAAACCCCATCTCAAGCCAGGGGTTCTCCTTAGCATAATAGACAACACCACAGTAATGTGGTACATCAACAAACTGGGTGGGACCCAATCTTACTCTCTGTGCAGGCTAGCCATGAACCTCTGGCTGACAGCCTCTTCCATGGGACTACACCTGATAGCCCAATACCTACCAGGGATCAACAGTACCCTGGCAGACTACTTAAGCAGAAACTTACTGGACCCCCATGAATGGCAGCTCCACAGAAAAATCTTTTTACAAATCACTCAGGTGTGGGGGACTCCAGAGGTGGATCTCTCTCCTTCGCATCTCAACCATCAGCTGAAATAATTCTGTAACAGGGAATATCACCACCTAGCTTGGAAGGTGGATGCCTTGTCCTTTCCCTGGAACACCCTGTTTGTGTACACATTCCCTCCACTGCCTCTTATTCCAAAGGTACTGATCAAAATAAGGGAGGAGAGACCAAAGGCCATCCTCATTGCTCCAGATTGGCCCAGACAACATTGGTACCCCTTAAAGTGCAGCCTGTCCTTACAGCCTCCCAGGCAGCTTCCTCTGATCTCAGACCTCTTAACTCAGGTGGGGGGGGGGGGTGCTTCACCCAGACTTGCATACTCTTAATCAGCATGGCTAATACTCTAAAGGCAAACAAGGGGCCCCTGTTAAGCAAACAAGTCCTAGACATTATCACAGAGGCCAGAAAGCCCAGCACCAGAAAATCTTACGCAGGAAAATGGAAAAGATTCTGCTCCTGGAGCCAGTCCAGAGGGGGCAATACGTCGCAACCTTCCATCCCTCTTATCCTGGACCTACCTAGCGGAGCTACTTAATAGTGGCTTCTCCTTCTCTATTACAATCCATGCCTCAGCCATTTCAGCTCATTTTGATATAGAACAGCCCCTGATGTTCTTCGTATTTCATTGTTGCAGTCATCACATTTGGGTTATCTGCCTGCAGGTAACCCTCAGTCAGCCCGAATACCAGAGTCTTAGGATTTCTGCGTCAGATGCTGTTGCTTCTCACATGACGTCAAGTCGTCAGGGGTATAAAACAGGCAGCTAATGCCATTACATCAGTCTTTCTTGCTGAGGAAGAGCCTGAAGCAGAAGCAGTTCGCAAGTGGCGGTCGGCTGCTACCTGAAATTTTTGTTTTTGAATTTGTAATCCTGAAGTCTTCTAAAGCTAAGTACCCTGTTGGGAATCCTTTTTTTTGCTCTAACCAATGTCAAAAAAAAATTAACAATCATCTTGCCTGTGGAAAACAAGTACCTCGCAGAGATTTCCATTCTTACTCTGTCATCGGTTTAGGCCCAGACCACGACATCCCTCGCTATCGGTTTTGTGCCTTGTTTAATGCCCGAACCATTTGTCGTCGGGCTATCTTTGTCACTAAATTCTTTCTCATTCTCTGTATTCCGAAATGGCTTTGATAAGCCAGCCAACTACCAATCTTCCAAAAAAACGTAAAGATAAAGACAGAGACAGACCGCATAGGTCCAAAACTGCTGACTACACTTCCGTTAAGCTAGTCGCCAGTCCACCAGTACTCAGTGAGATGCTTTTGCAGCCCTTGATGCCCGCTTCTGCAGATTCGCAGGCCTCTGCCGAGACCCATTCGGAGATCGGTATGCCACGAGATGCTTCTTCGACTATGGAACCTGCAAATGTCTCTACCTTGGATGGGTCTGGAGCCGCTGTGCAGGCACCGGCTTCTGAGGGTGTATTCCAACCTACCGATGTTTGAATTAAACTGGCAACTTCGTTTTTAGCTAAAACTACCGGGTTTCTGAGGCCCAGAGTGTACACTACGCCTAGAAAATAGACGACCAAAGCACATGCTCAGGCTCCCATGCCACAAAAACAAATGCTGAAAAGGGCTGAAGATCTTGTTACCCTAAGTAGGGGAAGCCAGCCTTCCCCTGCTAAGAGACAAAGAATTGAGTTTCATTCTGATTCTACAGACCAGGAGTCCGATGACTCTGACCCTTCTGATTATCAGGACATGCCCTTATCAACCTATGGGAGTTCAAATGCAGAGGAATCCATTCCCTCTGCCTCCCCTCCAGAATATTTTTATTTTGGTGAAACTGTGCATACTTTGAGAGCATTTCTGCTGGGAATGCCAGGACTACCTTTAGTCCAAAAAGAGACTCAGAGAATTTTTAGAGTTGCCTCAGCACAAACCTCTAGCTATACTCCCTGTCCTGGATGTTGTAGATGATGTTTTTATGGAATCCAGTCTTACTCCAGATACTTTATCCCCGGCCCCAAGGAGACCTGACAGGTACTACAGAGTATGTGATTCCCACAAATTTCTCTTCAAGAATCCTACTGCGGATCCAGAGACCATTTCCCAGGGTCCTAAAGGTATTAAGGCTACTGCAGCCAAAATTCCTACCCCTGCAGACAGGGATTGTAGAGCTTTAGACAGATGGGGTAAGAAAGTATATACCTTTGCAACTCTTGCCATCAGGGCATTGAATTGCCAGTTTCACATGCTGAAGTACCAGCAGCATATTGTGGAACTAATTAAACAAAAAATACTCCCAGATTGTGCAGAAAATAGAGATTTACAAGAGCTAATGCATTCTGCAAACCAAGTTCATAGGTTCATAGGTTCATACTAGGCTATCTGCCCGAGGGCATTTACAAGCCTAGCCCATAGTTTTGTGGCTTACGCCACCCCTTTAGTATGGGGAACTATACCCATTATTTTGCTGTGCCTCTGTTGAGCAGTGACACTGAGGTAATCCCTGGGGTATATCTGCGATCTCCCATCCATTGGTCAAGATTTCTCTTGAACAAGGCCAGCGAGGTGCTCTGCCTCACATATACCGGGATTTTATTCCACAGCATAGGGAGTCTTTGGGTGATGAATCTATCCCTCCAGCACGTCCTATTAATAGCCATGTCGAGGTTTAGGTCTCCCCTTGTGGCTCTGACGGATCTAGATTTTTGAGGTGAAGCATATTCATCAAATCTGGGTTTGACATGGCCTTGTATGTTAGGCAAAGGTCACCTCTGAGCAAGCGTGCGACTGAATAGAGCTGGAGTTCTTTCAGTCGGGCAGCATAGGACAGATGTTTGAGACCCTTTATCCTTTTGGTGAGGAACTTTGTGGCCTCTCCAGCTGCTGCAAGTGTCGGGTCAGATACATTCGAATGGGGCATTGTACTCAATCATTGGTCTGATGAGTGATGAGTATAGGGAGACTATGACCTCCCTTGATCTAGATGAGAATCCCTTCATGATAAGGTGGGCAATGTAGAAGGTCTTCCTAACTACTTTAGCTACATGGGTGTCGAATGACAGACTACTATCAACCTGGGTCCCCAGGTCCCTGATAACTTCTTCTGTGCTCAGTGGATTGCCACCTATTTGGTAGCTAGGGGTAACCCTGTTTTTCCCAAGGGTATGACTATGCATTTTTGGCATTTAACTTTAGGCCATGGCTCTGGCACCAGTTATCCGTTTCTGTGAGACCCTTCTGAAGGATATCTGTGTCAGATGTGTTTTCTACTATGGCCCAGTTTGCAGTCATCTGCAAACTTTGTCAGCCATAACCCTCCTGTGTTTGCTTATACTGGAAAAGTAGATGCCAAACAAGAGTGGGCCCAGGACTGAGCCCTGTGGTACACCACTTGTGACAGGCTTTGAGTCTGACATGGCGCCAGCAACTCTGACCCTGTGGGTTCTGTCACTCAGCCAGTTTGCAACCCATCTTGTGATGTATGGGTTAACATTTAAGCTGATGAGTTTTTCAATGATACCCAGTGGGGTATTGTATCAAGGCCTTCGCCAGATCGAGGTAGGCTGTATGGACTGCCTTTCCTCATCAATGGCTTTGGTGACTGTTTCAAAAAGTCAACCAAGTTTAGAAGGCATGATCTGCCTTTGACAAAGCCAAACTGGGATGGATCCAAAGTCTGCAAATTCCCTATGTCTTTATTTATGAGGTCCATTATGATCCTCTCCATGGCTTTGCAGATAAGGCTTGTCAAGCTAATGGGCCGGTAATTTCCAGGGTCGGTGGAGGCACCGCCTTTGTGAAGTGGGACCACAGTTGCAGTGCGCCACTTACTGGGTACGTATCCAGAGGTAAGACTATGATTAAACAGCTGTCCTAGCTGTGGGTTTAATTCCTCGTTGAGTTCGTGGAGCACACAGCCGGGGACACCATCAGGTCCCATGGATGCTGTGTTTTTGCTTTGGAGAGAGCAGTTCTCACTTGGGCGTTGGAGATGTTTGGGGGCTGCAATCGCTTGGTATAGATATCTCTCCTTTTGGGGAGGAGAAGTTTGCACTGAACCTGTCAGCCAGTATGTTGGCAATGTCTGTAGGATCAGTAATCTTCACATCATTTTGAACTAGTTCTGAGCATATCTGGGAGTTTCCTCCAAGGTTTCTAACATAGCTAAAGAAGGCCTTATGATTGTCTTTTGAGTCTTTAGCTATTTTTCTCTCAAAATTTGCTTTGGATGATTTTATGAGAGCTCTTAGTTTTTACTTATAGTGATCAAGGGTGTCTTACCTTTTAAGGATTTTGCTCTATCTTGTAGTAGCTTCCTCCTTTTGTTGTAGAGTTTGTTTATGGCTGGGGTCCACCAGACTGGACGCTTGCCTTTGGTACAAAGAGTCTTTGTTTTGCTTGGGATTGCCTTATCCATGCAGTCCTGCAGGTGCTGGTAGAAGGCATTTGTAAGTGATTCAGCGGCTTGAGTACTGTTTTCCGCTCGGGGCCTTAAAGGAGACCACACTAGTCTTTAGACGAGTGAAGTCGGATTTCCCGCAGTTCTTTACTGTGGTCTTTTTTATTTCAGGCGGCCGTGGGATGAGGACCTCCAGCGAGATTAGTTTGTGATCTGATCTCACCAGTGAGGGGTATTCTTCCGGTGTTGAACATTGTGATCCCATGTTCGTGATGATGAGATCAAGTATGTTTTCTCCTCTTGTGGGGATGGTGACTAGTTGTTCCATGGCATTTGAGTTTATGAATTCCAGGAACTTTTGGGCTAGGGTGTTTGGGCTTGAGTAGTGTTCCCAGTCTATATTAGGGTAATTGAAGCCACCTAGTATGATGGTGTTTGGTGATACATTTATCCCTCTAGTGTTTTCAGGAAGGCCATGTGAGGTTCCTGAGTTTGTGAGGGTGGCCTGTAACATGCTACAATTTGCAGAGCAGTCTTGCCTATGGTTAATTGCACCTGGATGGTCTCCGATGCATCGTGCGTTGCCACCAGTCTTGAGGTGTGGGTGTCCTTGATGAATATGGATACCCCCTCCTTTCTTGGTATTGTCCGGATTTTGGGGCGGGCATGATAAGAGGTAAAACCTGATAGTGCTGGGGTGCTCTCAGGAGCCTTGAACCAGGTTTCTGTCACTGCACAGACATCGATGTTCTCCATACTGAGAAGGGCCTCGGTCGTGCATTTTGAGATTTAGACTTCTTGCATTGAGCAGCATTACCCTTAGTTTTTTTCCTTTTTTGTGTTCTAGGGTGGTAGGTTTAGAATTTGAGCCTTGCCTAAAAAAAGCACTATGGGGTGGCAAGAGCCTTTGCCAATATCCGGAATCCCAGGGTGACAGGTGCAAGCCGTCCCTTGTGAAGCAGCGTGGCTTGTCCAGCATGTCATCCCAGGCAGACAGACATTGGATCCCCTTTGAATGACACCAGAGTTTAAGCCAATTGTTAAAGCTGATCATCATATCTCTGTATTGTGGCATCATTCTTGGTGAAGGTAGGATACTGCTCAAGGTCAGGGTCATACCTGCCTGGGCTACATAATCAGAGAGCTCCTCAATGTCTCTTTTCATGTAGTCCAAGGAGTGCGTCTCAGGTCGTTTACACCAGCGTGGACAATGACTGAGTTGTATTTGTACCTGCTGTTGAGAGACCCGAGTGCTTGCGTTATGTGGCGGATTCTAGCGCCCGACAGGCAGCTTACTGTGACCTTCTCCTTACTCAGTCTGGTGAGCGGACGTCAGTGTGTCTGACTATGGAGTCACCAATGACTAGTGTGTCTGGCATTGTGTTTGGCCTTAAGGGCTGTGACTGTTTGACACTCTGACTGTGAGGTCTATGTGTTGCAGGTGTTGTGTTCTGAGGTGGTGGTTGTTTGGGTGTCTGCTTTGGTGGCCTCTGCTGTTTTGGTAGATTTTTGATCAAAGCCGCCGAGTATGTTTTTGTGTGTTTATGTGTATGATTTGAGGTTGTGATGGTACTATGTGAGACTGGGTCTATAGTGTGTGTGGTAACCTTCTCCTCCTGACTGGTCTTGCCAGTCCTATGTTGAGAGAGCTCAGCCTCCAGTTTGGCCGTATAGTTGCATCTCTCGCATGTATTTGTGTTTTGTGGGAGAAGGAGAGGGTTGTCTGTGTACATGAGGCAATTGTAACATTGCCTCAATATTCCCAGGTTCACCAGCTGAGCAGGAGAGGACACTAGCAACTGATCCTCGACATGCTAGAAGGACTAGACAAAAACTTTAAAAGAGATTCCGGGGACGTGGGTGACCGAGAAATGGGGTTTGCCTTTTGGGGTGCTATCTATAAGAGTGCCGTATCAAGGTAATAAGTACTGTAGGAGCAAGTGCTAGGTTTAACAGATAGAGAAAAGTCTACTTGGAGTCAAGTAGAGATGATCTTTAGGTATTAGAGAAAGTGCTAGTAACAGGGATGCTTAAAGGTAAGATTGAAAAGAATGCACTCTGCAGTGTGCACTAGAGAAGTTAGATATGAAAGTAGGTAACTTGAGTTTTACCTGTTTAAAAGTTAAGGTTTAGTGGAGAGTTACTATTTTAAAACAGCAAGATGGACTGAAAGGGGTGGTTACTTTTGTATTTTGGTACTATGAAATACTGTAGGATGGCCAATAAATTTAAATAATTGAAGGGGTGGGATTTCAAAAGTGATGGTTTTGTGATTACTCACATAAGCCAGTGAAAGTAGAGAGAAATGAGATATATGGTCAGATTAACATAAGAGGCGGGCAACTAGAAAGACAGTGGTATTTAACAAGACAACTTAAATGGGTGGAAGGAGGCAAATTTCTGCCTGACTCAGAACAGAGAGAGCTGTGGTCTCTTTTGAAGTTTTAATATGCTGTTAAAACAGAATGCAAGCAAAACACAAGGTAAAGAAAACAAACTACAGTATTCAAAATATAGAAAGGCAATACAGAAATACAAAAAATAACAGCAAACTAACCTTTCCTTCACAGCAAAGTGTAGCAGAGTCTGGATGAGCCTTTCTGGTAAAGCTCTGAAATGTTTTAGTTTACTCCTTAAATAGAAATTTTAGTTCCTAGCTCCACCCCTCTGTTAACAAGTGATTAACCTTAAGTGACCTCTTCTGTCTTATGAATGAGTCCTTAATTAATCAGTTCTTATTTCTGCCTGACTCAGAACAGAGAGAGCTGTGGTCTCTTTTGAAGTTTTAATATGCTGTTAAAACAGAATGCAAGCAAAACACAAGGTAAAGAAAACAAACTACAGTATTCAAAATATAGAAAGGCAATACAGAAATACAAAAAATAACAGCAAACTAACCTTTCCTTCACAGCAAAGTGTAGCAGAGTCTGGATGAGCCTTTCTGGTAAAAAGCATACTTTGCCATGTGGCTTTGATGCCCTAGAAGCATCTTGCAGGGCTGCAGCCACTGGTCTGTACTGAGAAGGCGTGCTTGGCTGAAGGAACAAACCTTGCCAGATCATGTCAAATCCAAATTACTAGACGCTCCTTTAAATAAGGACTGTTTATTTGGCACTAAAGCAGAAGAGGTTCTCAAAAAGATGGAAGAAAAAGATAAATATATGCAAACTGTTAAAGAATTCTTACAAGTGCAACCACCAAGATTCAGTAGGCATTGGCCTTCTAAAAATTGGTCCTTTCCAGCCCCTTCCAGGCCTTCTCAGACCAAACCCAGGGGAAACAGGCCACCGAGACTACAGTCTTAGGATATGCAGAGATCTACACATTGGAGTGTCCCCACCTCAAAAACAGGGAATGGTAAGACGCCCCCCTATGGAAAAAGTTCACAAAGACTTTTCAGTTATCCTTCCTAGTCCTGCCCAATTACTTGTGCCCTTAGGAAGAAAACGTGCCCTTCATGCAAAAAACTGGATGTCTGTTACTCAGGACAGATGGGTCCTAAACATTGTGTCCCAGGGGTACAGATTCCACTTCTTCCAAACCAGTGGGCAGAGGCTCAAAAGCAAGTACTTTCCTTGCTGAATATCAGAGCTGTTCAGCATGTTCCAGTAGAACAAAGGGGGCAGAGTTTCTACTCCAGACTTTTCCTGGTGCCCAGAAAAGAGCACTCTTGGCACCCAGTCCTGGATCTATCCACTCTCAACACATTTCTGGTGTTCCCAAAATTCAAGATGCTTGCCCTGCAACAGCTTCCCTATGCTAGCCAAGGATGCCTGGTTAGTCACTCTAGACTTAAAATAAGCTTATCTGCACATCCCCATAAGGGAATCTTGCAGAAAATATCTTCGCTTCAGGGCATACTCTATACACTATCAGTTCTCTGCACTTCCCTTTGGCTTATCTACTGTGCCAAGAGTATTCACAAAATGCCTGGCTCCAGCAATTGCATACTGCAGGCAGAGAAAAATTTTCCCATACTTGGATGACTGCCTGATTCGGGCGGACAGTCAGGAATTGCTACTTCAGCACCTGGCATTTGTAAAAAGCCTTTTCACTTCATTGGGGTGCACCTTCAATGAAAATAAATCACAACTGGTGCCCAGTCAAAAGATTATATTCCTGGGAGCCAGCTTGGACACAACTTCCCAGATGGCATTTCTCACTTCATAAAAACAGGTCTATCTGAAAAACTACTTCAAACAAATGGCCACCAGGACCCAGCTGTCTGCAAGAAAAATACTGCAAGCCCTAGGGTTCATGGCCTCATGTATTCTGCTAATTCCATATGCAAGACAGCATATGAGGAAACTTCAGTGGTACTAAAGTCTTTGGTGCCAGCATTTTCAGGACCTGGAAACAGTGATTCTTATCATACCTTGTCTAAGGGCAGAGTTCCTTTGGTGGACAGAAGCATGCAACCACAACAAGTGACTGCTTTTCACTCAACCCTGACAACAGATGCATCAGACTATGCATGGGGGGGATGGCTCATATGACAGACAAATGCTTTCAGGGTCACTGGAGCCCAGCCCAGATTCTCCTGCACATCAGTCAAAAAGAGATGCTAGCTGTACAGAATGCTCCGACAGCCTTCAAATACATAATCCTTCCAGGACAACTGCTTATAAAAACAGACAACACCACAGTTATGTGGTACATAAGCAGGGGGGAAACCATTCTTACCCACTCTGCAGGTTAGCCATAGCCCTATGGAAGACAGCCTTGAGCAACCAAGTGCATCTACAAGTTCAATTCCTACCAGGCAAACAAAATTCACTGGCAGATGACTTAAGCAGGAATCTCCTAGTCCCACACGAGTGGAAATTAGAGCCCGACACCTTCAACCTTCTGATCCATAGGTGGGGGACACTGGAGGTGGACCTATTTGCCTCCCCCCAAGAATCACCAGGAACCCTCACAGCAGGGCCTGGAAGGTGGATGCCCTATCCTTTCAATGGGAAAACCTCTCAATTTATGCCTTTCCCGTTTTGCCCCTCCTCTCAAAAGTACTACTCAAGATAAAACATGACAGGCCAAGGACAATTCTTACTGCCCCAGACTGGCCACGCCAGCTCTGGTACCCACTCTTGCGCAGTCTGACAACAGTGCCACCCTGGCACCTTCACCAGACTCCTACCCCGCCATCTCAGCAGGAGTTACAGATTTTGTATCCACCAATTGCGATCCCTAAACCTTGCAGCCTGGCTTATCCCTTGAATACACCACCAGCAACCCTCAGCAAACAGGTGCTGGATGTCATTCTTGAAGCCAGAAGGCCTAGTACTAGGAAGTCCTATGCTGAAAAGTGGAAAAGATATTGTTCTTCGAGTCATTCTCAAGGGAAGGACGCAACAGAGCCCTCCTTTCCCCCTAATCCTGGATTACCTAGCAGAGCTGCTCCACAGAGGCCTATCCTTCTCCTCCATTAAGATTCATGTCTCTGCCATCTCAGCTCATTGTAATACTGAGCCCCCCTCTATTTTCTCACCCTCTCATCAAACAGTTCCTGAGAGGGGCTAACAACTTAAGGCCCCCTTGGAGAGCACCCACCCCTGTCTGGGACCTTAACTTTGTACTGGAAAAGCTCACGCTTCCCCCTTTTGAACCTGCAGCTTCAGCAGAGCTAAAATTCCTCTCTTGGAAAACAGCCTTGCTTTTATCTATAACTTTAGCAAGAAGAGTGTCTGAGTTACAGGCACTAATGGCTGTGGAACCCTTCATTTTCCATGCTGACAGGGATTCCTTCAGGACTAACCTGTCCTTTATGCCTAAGGTGGTGTCCAGTGTGGCTCTAAACCAATCCATCCATTTGCCAACCTTCTTCCCTAACCCTCAGAATAAAGGGGATAGGATCCTACACTCCTTGGATGTGCACAGGCAGCTCAGGTTTTACCTTGACAAGCCTAAACTTTTCAAAAAATCTGACCAGCTGCTAGTCAGCTTTGCTACAGCAGTCCTGCAAGGCCTACTAGCCAGCCCTAACACTTCTTGACTGCCTCCACCCTTCCTCAGCTTTGGGAATCAACCCAAGTGTGATGACTCAACAGTGAAACACGAAGAACATAGTACAGTTGTGTACACTTACCATAAATGTAGATGTTAGAGTATATTCACTGTTGCAGTCCTGGTTTCCCTCCCTCCAGCCCCCTGGCTTTCTCTGTCTTTCTACCTCTCCTCTCTGTGGCCATTCCTAATGGCATTGGTGTTTACTTTTTACTGGTGGTGTTCCCCACCATATACTAGCTTCCTATTTGGGGGCTCTTGACATTTGGGGCAAGAAAAACTGATGTAATTGTGTCAGCTGCCTGTTTTATACCCCTGATGACCTGACATCATGGAAGAAGTGACAGCATCCGACGCAGAAATCCTAAGACTCTGATATTCGGGCCAACTGAGGGCTACCTGCAGGCAGTTAACCAAAGTGTGATGACTGCAACAGTGAATACACTAAAACATCTACATTAATGGTAAGTGTACACAACTGTACTTTCTCTCATCCTTTGATTAAGCAATTCCTCAGAGGGGCTTCTAATATCAGACCTCCCAGAAGGTCACCCACTCCAGCTTGGGACCTGAATTATGTTTGGGAAAAACTAACTTTACCACCCTTTGAACCTGCTGCTTCAGCAGAACTAAGATACCTCTCCTAGAAGACTGCTTTTCTTCTTGCTATCACCTCAGAACTTCAGGTACTGATGGCCATTGAGCCCTTCATCATCTTCCATGCAGACAGGGTCTCCCTGAGGACTAATCCCTCCTTTATACCCAAGGTGGTATCTAATGTAACTCTCAACCAGGCCATACATCTACCCACCTTCTTTCTTAATCCTCAAAACAAGGGGAAAGAATTCTGCACTCACTAGACATGCACAAACAGCTCCGATATTATCTGGACTGTACTAAGCCCTTCAGGAAAACAGACCAACTTATTGTCAGCTTTGCCCCAGAGGCAGAGGCG
Organism: Protopterus annectens; assembly: GCF_019279795.1. Taxonomy (NCBI): domain Eukaryota; kingdom Metazoa; phylum Chordata; order Ceratodontiformes; family Protopteridae; genus Protopterus; species Protopterus annectens. The sequence continues at coordinate 414,099,051 of NC_056747.1, read as the reverse complement.
AAACCCATTTCTAAACAAACAATTTCCAAATGGATATCACACTGTATCCATTTCTGCTGCAGACTGCATGGGAAACCCCCTCCAAGTCTATTCAAACCCATTCCACTAGGGCAGCCTCCACTTCCACAGCATTCCTCAGAGCAGTTCCCACCAGGGACACATTCTGGAAGCTGCCACCTGGACTTCTGCCCATACCTTTACCAAGCATTACTACACCCCATTGCCTAAGGCTAGGGCAGGATTTACCTCTGCAGTTCTGCAGGGCATGCTGACCCATTCCTTGTTCTCTTACTAATCCTACCACCCCTTTCCTCAGCTTTTGGGAATCCTCCCACAGGTGATGACTGCAACAGTGAAACATGAAGAACATAGTACAGTCGTGTACACTTACCATGCATTTAGATGTTCGAGTTTATTCACTGTTGCAGTCCTGGCTGTTCATCGTGCATACAGCTGCAGTCATAACAGATGGGTTATCCTGCCGTCAGGCGGGTCCTCGGTCGGCCGAATTCCAAAGTCTAGGTCTGGCATCGGTTGCCGTCGCTTCTTCCCTGACGTCAGTGCGGCAGGGGTATAAAAGAACCAGCCAATGCCATTTTCCCCAGTCTTTCTTGCCGCGCGGTGCCCGAAGCAGAAGCAGTTCGCAAGTGCCGGTCGGCCAGCTCCTGAGATTTATGAAAATTTTTCAGCCGAAGTCTTCTTGAAAGCTAAGTACCCCGTTGGGGAAACTTTTCTTGCCTCAGACCGATGTCAGACAAAGTTAATAATTGCATTTCATGTGGGAAGCAAATACTGCATAAGGATTTCCATACCTTCTGCATTCCTTGCTTAGGCCCAGACCACGACGTCTCGGCCTGTCGTTTTTGTGCTAGATTCAACAAACGCACTATTAAGCATCGGGCGGAGTTCGCCCAACACTATTTTGGTAAAAAATGTAATTACATTATGTCGTCTGATACTCCGACTCCAGTTTTGAGTAAAAGACGCAAAGATAAGGACCGACATACGAGGTTCGCGACTTCTACCGACACCACGCTAAAGCCGGCTACAGGTGCTCCAGTTCTCAGCGAGGCGCCTACGCAGCCCCTGAGTACCGATGACGCTTCTTTAGCGGTGTTTTCTGTACCCGAGGTTGCAGGCTCCTCGGCCCCCACTCAGACTACAGATACCGACGCCACTCTTGGCGGGGAAACTCAGAGTTTAGACAGGCCTGTCACCTCTCAAGGTGTCTTCAGGCCTTCCTCTTTTTCCATTAAGGCTTTCACAAAATCTAAAGCAGCCATGAAAACTGAAAGACAAGCTCCACAGAGCCCCTCTCAAGGCCCCATGCCTAAAAAACAGATGCTCAAAATGGCTGAGGATTTGATTACTCTTATCAGGGGTTCTCAACCCCCCTCAGACAAAAGACCCAGATTGGAGGAGGACTACCCTTCCTCAGACCAAGCCTCTATTACCTCAGAACATTCTGAGGACCAGGAATATTCATATTCCCCTTTTGAAGATTCTGATGCTGAGGAGTCCATTCCCTCGGTCTCCCCCCCTTGAGGACTATTCTTTTGGGGAAACCTTACATACCTTGAGGGAACACTTTCACTGGGAAGGCCAAGATTACTCAGATTCCAAGAAAAGGCTCAGGGATTTTCTCTTGCACAGCACAGGCCTCTGGATATCCCTCCAGTCTTGGATATATTAGATGATGTGTACACAGAAGCCAGCCTCAACCCAGATTCTTTACCTCCAGCTCCTGTTAAACCTTACAGGTATTACCGGTTTCCTGATTCACACCAATTCCTATACAAAAGCCATGCTGCTGACCCAGAAACTATTTCACAGGGTCCCAAGGGAATTAAGGCCTCTACTGCCAAAAACCCATTACCTTCAGAGAGAGATTCCAGAGCTTTAGAAAGGTGGGGGGTAAAAGGTGTACACCTCGGCCACTTTAACCATGAGGGCATTAAACTGTCAGTTCCATATGTTAAAGTATCAACAGTTTTTGTTATCTCAGTTGAAAAGCAAAATGACACAACCTGAACAACCAGATTTTAAGGAGTTGCAGGATTTGTTGCATAGTGCAGAGCAAGTGGGTAAACATACCTTGCAATGTGGTTTTGATGCTTTAGAGGCCTCATGTAGAGCTGCTGTTACAGGGTCTGTCATACGTAGACATGCTTGGCTCAAAGAGCAAACCTTACCAGATCATGTCAAAGCTAAATTACTAGATGCACCTCTTCAAAAAGATGTATTGTTTGGTGTTAAAGTTGAGGAGGTACTAAAGAAAATGGAGGAAAAGGCAAGATCAATGCAAACAGTGAAAGATTTCCTACAGGTACAACCTCCACATTTCAGCAGAAACAGGCCTTCAAAAATTTGGTCCTTTCCAGCCACGGACAGACCTCAAAGAGGTAGATACAGGCGCCCTAGGGGTAGAGGGCAATCTCAAGGATCATTTAGAGCCAGACAATGGCAAGCACCTACACCAAGAGGTGTGGAGAGGATAGATCACAGTCATTCAGAAAGCAGACACAATGACTTTCCCCTTTGCATGCCAAGCAAAGCTTTAATGGCAGCACCTTTAGGCGGAAAACTGGCATTATTTTCAAAAAATGTGCATATTGTCACAAAAGACAAATGGATCCTGGACATTGTAGACAGAGGCTACAGATTCCACTTTCACACCCTTCCAAAAATGAGAGGCATGCCAAACCTGCCACAAAATCAAAGGGCAGAGGCACAAAAACAAATTTCAGCTCTCATGAACATGAAAACTATTCAAGAGGTACCTGCAAAAGAACAGGGTCAAGGTTTTTATTCCAGACTATTCCTGGTACCAAGGAAGGACAAAGATTGGAGACCTATTTTGGACCTATCCATCCTAAACACATATTTACTCGTACCAAAATTCAAGATGCTCACATTACAGCAGCTTCTTCCCATGCTGGGCAAGGAGTCTTGGCTGGTAACATTGGACCTCAAGGAGGCATACCTGCATGTCCCTATCGGACAAGATTGCAGAAGATACCTCAGATTTCTTGCAGGTTCAATCCATTATCAATTCTCTGCATTGCCCTTTAGCTTATCTACTACGCCCAGAGTGTTTACGAAATGCCTGGCATCAGTAATTGCCTTCTGCAGACTTCAAGGGATACAAATATACCCATATCTGGACTGCCTGATCCAAGCGGACAGCAAGCACATACTTCTGAAACACCTGGCGTTTGTAATAAAATTGTTGAACTTTCTGGGATACACAGTCAACAAAAATAAATCAAAACTAATACCCTCTCAAACAATAATTTTCCTGGGTGCCAGCTTGAATACAAACACCCAGAATGGCCTACCTCACGCCAGAGAAGCAAGGGCAACTATCTCAATACTTCAGAAAAATGGCAGCCTTCACCAGGCTGACTGCAAGGAAAGTCCTGCAGGCTCTGGGATTCATGGCATCTTGCATCCTGCTGATCCCATGTGCAAAGCTGCATATGAGGAAACTTCAGTGGTACCTAAAAAACTTATGGTCTCAACACAGCCACAGTTTGGAAACAATTATACCACTCATTCCATGTCTTCAAAAGGAATTTCTGTGGTGGGCTCAAGCATGCCAAAGAAACATAGGTCTCCCTTCTGCATGCCTCAAGCAAATAAAATCATCACAACAGACGCCTCGGACTACGCCTGGGGGCCGCACATGACAGATCAGTGCATTCAGGGCAAATGGTCCCAAAAAGAGAAGCACCTACACATCAATCAAAAGGAAATGCTAGCAGTACAAAATGCTATTATGGCCTTCAAAGACCTACTGCATCCAGGCCAGCTATTGATAAGGACAGACAACACCACAGTGATGTGGTACATAAACAAACAGGGAGGAACTCATTCATACCCCATGTGCAGACTAGCCATGTCCCTTTGGAATACGGCTCTGGAATTGCAAATCCAACTTCAAGCACAATTCCTGCCAGGGAAGGAAAACACGCTGGCAGACAACCTAAGCAGAAATATGACAGATCCGCACGAATGGAAGTTGCATCCTCAAGTTTTCGCAAAGATAATTCAGGCATGGGGACGGCCAGACATAGATCTGTTTGCTACCCACAGAAATTACCAACTGAAAAAGTTTTGCTCAAGGACCTATCATCCACAGGCCTGGAAAGTGGACGCACTTTCTTTCAATTGGACAACACTGACAGTCTATGCCTTTCCACCTCTTCCTCTGCTGCCCAAAGTTCTATATCCGAGTAACGTCTCCAGGTGCATCTGCATTTACCTCCTACTGCTCCTCTAGGCGTCAAATATTACTTGTTAATATTTACATTAATAATTCCAAAACCATGCTACATAGAAGATATCAGAATGTTTTACCTTGAAGCATGCATGATGGCGAACACAATTGTATTGATATTTGACCTATGTCAATGAGTATTTGTTAGAACTGTAAGGTGATAACTTTATTTTTTAAGTGCTGAAGCCACGCCCACTGGGAGTTAAAGGTACACACTCAAAAGAGCTGAACTGGAGGGAATGAGTTAAAAGCCAGAGCAGAGAGGCCAAAGATGATTCTCATTGCTCCAGACTGGCCAAGACAACACTGGTATCCATTCCTGAAGAGTCTGACGCATTCCCCACCATGGAAACTGCCTCTAGTGCCTCTTCTGTTGACCCAGCACAACTTCAAAACTCTTCAGTCAGCTGAAAACCCTCAATCTAGCCGCATGGAGGATTCCTTGATTTCACAACAGACCCTCCTCTCCAAGGAGGTGCAGGATGTCATCTTGGAGGCCAGAAGACCTTCTACTAGAAAAGCCTACTCCGCCAAATGGAAACGGTTTTGTGCCTGGAATCAGAAAAAGGGCCAGAATCCTTGGGTACTAAATTTACCTCAAATATTACAGTACCTAGCTGAGATGTTTAACAGTGGACTTTCCTTCTCTTCCATCAAGATCCATGCTTCAGCCATTTCTGCACAATACAACACTGATCCTCCTTTTTTCTCTCATCCTCTCTTAAGACAGTTCCTCAGAGGGGCTAAGAATATAAAACCCCCAAGGAAACCACCAGTACCTGCTTGGGACCTCAACTTCATTTTAGAAAAACTGACCCTGCCTCCATTTGAGCCAGCTGCTTCGACATTTGTCATGAAAAACAGCCTTCCTTCAGGCTATCACCTCAGCACGCAGGGTTTCGGAACTACAAGCCCTCATCGCTGTGCAACCTTTCATCATTTTCCATCAGGACAGAGTTTCCTTACGAACCAACCCTTCCTTTATGCCAAAGGTACTATCCAGTGTAGCCTTGAATCAGACTATCCACTTAACCTACCTTTTATCCTAACCCACAAAACAAAGGGGAAAGACTACTACATTCCTTGGACATTCACAGACAACTTCGTTATTATTTGGACAGGACAAAGCCATTCAGAAAATCAGAGCAACTCTCTGTGTCCTATGCTACAGGTGCTCAAGGAAAGGCTATTTCCAAACAGACAATCTCAAAATGGATAGCCCACTGCATACGCTTTTGTTACTCATTTCATGGAAAAAATGTACCTACAAGCATCAGATCTCACTCCACAAGGGCCACAGCTACCTCTGCAGCTTTCCTCAGGGGGGGGTTCCTACCAAGGATATTTTGGAAGCAGCCACTTTGAGTTCTGTGCACACTTTCTTCAAGCACTATCACCTTCCACTATACTCTAAATCTAGAGCGGGCTTTGCCACAGCAGTCTTGCAGGGCATCCTTGCTCCTCCTAGTTCCACTTAGTGCCTGCCACCCCTTTTTAGCTTTGGGATTCTACCCATCTGTTATGACTGCAGCTGTATGCACGATGAACATAGTACAGTTTTGTACCTACCATAAATGTAGATGTTCGAGTGCTAATACAGCTGCAGTCCAGGTTTCCCTCCTCCATCCCTCTTGGGACAGGCCTTATGACAAACACCTCCTCATACAACCTGATTGGGGTATTCTTTTATGGTGTATTTGCTTGCAAACTACTGTTTTTTGATTATATTACATTGCATTATTACATAAGTTTATGTTTTGCCTTCCTTCTGGGGGCACCTGACATCTGGAGCAAGAAAAACTGAAGAAAATGGCGTCGGCTGGTTCTTTTATACCCCTGCCGCACTGACGTCCGGGAAGAAGTGACGACAACCGACGCCGGACCTAGACTTTAGAATTCGGCCGACCGAGGACCCGCCCGATGGCAGGATAACCCATCTGTTATGACTGCAGCTGTATTAGCACTCGAACATCTACATTTATGGTAGGTACAAAACTGTACTTTTCCCACCCTCCTTCCCCCTTATATCTTCTTTCTTTAGGGAGACATAAGTTTCTAATGGTGGCTTTTAGCCACCAGGACCACTTTACCATATTTACTTGGGGCTCTGTCTGGTTAGGGCAAGAAAAACTGATGTAATGGCGTCTGCTTCCTTCCTAAATAGTATTGACAACGTGACATCAGACAGCAAGCGACAACAGCCGACGCAGAAAAACATTGACTCTGGTATTCGGACTGGCCCAGGGCTACCACAGCAGGGATAACCCACAGGTGATGACTGCAGCAGTAAATACACTCTTAACATCTACATTTATGGTAAGTGTACACAATTGTACTTTTCCATCTGATTCTTAACAGTTCTGTTATTATCTTAATCATCAAATGTTTCCCTTCCACAAAACCACACCAATCTATATCTTTCACCTTTGGTAACGTTTGCCATTCTCTTACTGAATATACACGTGAACACTTTGTAATTGTGTGTTTTTTGAAAATTGGTCTGCAGGAACCCTGCTGTCCTGTGGTAGTACCACCACCACTACTTTCTTCCACGATGCAGGCTTCTGCCCCTTTCAAAACAATATTAAACAGTGCCTTTCAAATCCACAAAACCTTCCCACCCCTCTAACGTTTAAGTTTACATGGGAACTCCATCCATTCCTGGTGATTTCCGTTTTGCTTGGTTACACATCACAGTTTTATTTTTTCCTGTTTCTGTTGTGCTGTTAAGATGTCAAGTACAGTGAGATCCTCGAATTGCTGAAATGACGGCGGTGATCAACAGATAACCCTTCGCCAGCTGAGACCATGTTCTTGGAAGCCTTTAGTTTCGGCTCTGCTTCATTCTGGGTAGTACTTGGTGATCCCCTTATTGACTTCATGGCTCTACTGGCGTGGAAGGACTCTGACATGGTGTGAGCAATATCGAAGAAACCATCTGAAATCTTGGCGGCATCTTCCTACAGGAAGCATTGGAACAGAGGTCCACTAGTAGATGCTATGGTGCTAGCTGTGGCCACCAAGAAGGAATTATCAGAAAGTTCTTCTGTCCATCCCTTTAATAGGGAGTCTAGGGGGTTTGGATAGGGTGCGGAAATGGACATGTACTTCAGCAACCGTTGCCCTCTGAACATTGAACTATTTGGCTCATGTAACATTCTTCCAGAGAGACTTGACAGTAGAGCTCTCCAAATATCTCTGGTAGTCTGCCTGCAGATGTTCAGAAGACAGTTGACTCCTAGCTGTCTACCCTTCAGTCTGTATCAAATGTGAGCATGAGTCTGCTACCTAACTGAGCTGATGGCACAGCTAGGGCACCAGCATCACCATGTGCCTGGATGCACCTTTGTGATTTTGTAGAGGCTTTAACATCTTTCATTAATAAACTGTTAAATGGTTCCCCACTTTTTGGACCAAAGGAAGAAGAAACATTAACCAGGAGTCAACAGGATGGTAAAATTCTGTGTGGTGAGAATCCATTTTTCTGCCCTGCAAAAGGACCTTTTCTAGGATTTAGCAGGGTGGCCAGAATGCGTCTCTGGATATGAGAGGGTTATTATCAGGACAATTATGGGGACAGACCTTTTCATGGCAGAGGAGGTGTCACTCAAAGGGGTGTTGCCCAAGAAGAAGAGGCAGAACGCAAAACCAGGGCTTTCATGGACCATTCACTGAGAAGACCTACCAGTGCTCCTGAAAGGTTGCCCAACTGCTGCACTCCACTCTGGAGGCAGTTGGGGGAGGATACAACCCTGGCAGAGCATAAAATCACATTCTTGGGTGCTCAAAATTATATCCAGAGGCTATTCAATTCCTTGTATCTGTTACCCAACAAAAAAGATAAAAAAAAGTGTCCAGTGTTCCACCCAGTCAGTGGGAAAACACGGCAGCAGAGATTTCCAAGCTGCTAGAAAAAAGTCATCCAGCCAATCCCCCAGGACCTGTTAGAGTTCTCAGTCTATGCCAAGTTCATTTTAGTGCCCAGGAAAACAGGGGACCTCGGACCCATTCTAGATTTGAGACACCTATATCAGTTTGACTAAATTTCAGATGGTCACAAGTCTGTCTATATTGCCTCTTTTGAGGAGGGATGATTGGATATGCTCCATGGATTTTCAGGATGCATAATACTATCATATAAAGATAGAAAGGCAATCCAAGAGATTTCTCAGTTTCTAGCAGGGATCCAGTCATTACAGATTCAAACATTGCCCTTCAGTCTTACCACAGCCCTTAGGGTATTTACCAACGTAATGACAGTAGTTGCAGTGCACCTACACCTGTTAGGGATCCACGTTTTCCCGTATTTTGATGATTGATCCCTTACTGCTGCCTCCAGGAATCTGTTGTTCCATCATCTTGACCTCTTGTTCCACTTAATGCGGGGGTTGGAAATCACAGTGAACCTTCCCAAAAGTCACTTTGTTCCAAAAACAACAAACAGAGTTCATTGGCTGCCACCTGGACATATCTTCACAAATTGCCAAATTAATGAACACCAGAGTGCTGTCCCTTTGTCTGGTGGCTACACAAGTACTTCCAACACCCGTCACCCACAGCAAGAGTAATTGTCAAACTGTTAGGTTTGATGGGCCACCACAATTGCACTGGTTCCACTAGCAAGATTCCAAATGAGAGTACTCCAATGGATTCTTTCTGTTCTGTGGTCTCAGCATTCATCTATTATTTGCAAAGATTTGCATTACTGAAGTATTCAAGGCTCATATCAGTTGATAGATATTGTCTTTGTTGGTGGTGCTAGGTCAGATGTTTTATCCAAATCAGCTACTGGCTGTTGTAACTACAGATGTCTCCCTTATTGTGGGCGTGGGGGGGGTTCATTTTGAAGGGAGGATGGTCCAAAGTGCTTAGTAATATCTAGAGGCCAATCCTTCACATCAGTGTCTTGGAGGTAAGGGCAGTCCTCCTTAGAGTTGCATGCCTTTCAGGATTTTCTCTCCAAGGGTGCGATTTCCATTCAGACACACAACATGGCAGTAGTCTAATACATCAGCAAACAGGGAGGAACCTGCTCTTTCCTTCTTTGTTGGGAAACCATGAGAGTATGGCAGTGAGCAGTGTCTTCAAACTGATTTCTGATAGCAAAGCACATCCTGGGAATATGCAGTGTATTGGCGGGCAAATTGAGCTGAACCTATTAATGCTTTACAAGTGGTCCCTCAATCTAACAGTGGCAACCTTAATTTTCAGCTGCTGGGGCCAACCTTGTTGTAGCCTGTTTGCATCTTACCTGAACAATAAGTGTGGCAGTTACTTTGCCATGATCTTCCCACCGGGTCAGTAACAGATGTCCACAAATGGCCCATAGGTCGTCTTTATGCATTTTCCCCTATTGCCCCTAATGAACAAGTTTATCCGGAATGGAAGACTGTGCAAGACCAGAGTGATCCTTATTGCTCCTTTCTGGTTCCAACAAACACTGTTCCCCTCCACTAGTGCTTTCAACCTGGATGTTGAATCAATACCCAAATATTTTCACTTACCAGGCTGGATTGCCTCCTGTGGACCAAAAGTCCATGAAACTAACCACTTGGTTCCTCAGTTTTGACTGTTGCCAGAGATGTCAGGCTCCCATTTTTGGTGGTTCAAATTATCTCAGCTTCTCAAAAACAGTCTACAAAAAAGGTGTACTGGGCATGTCAAAAGGCAATAGACCCTTTTCTGCCTCCATTTATTCTATATTGGTATTTCTATCTAAATGTTTCTACAGTGGATCTAGTTTTTCCACTATCAACGAGCAACAGGCTGCAATTTTTAATTTCCACACAGGCCATAATGACACCACCATAGCATCTCTAAAAGTTTCCAAAGCCTTTCTGAGGGGAACATTCCTTCTGTGTCCTCCAATCAGAGACCAAATACTTCCATGGGATATCACTATTTTGCTGTAAACATTGACTCAGTCCCTTTTGAACCAGCTGCAATGGTAGACTTCAAATTTTTTCACTTGGTTGACAGTTTTTCTTGTGGCTGTTAGATTGGCCAGATGAATTTCAGAATTACAAGCCCCTTCCTGTGAAACCCCATTACCTAGTTTTTCACAAAGACAGAACTTCCGTAAGTAACGCATCCTTTCTACTTTAGGTGGTACCTGATGCAAACTTAAATCAATCGACCTACTATGCTTTTTCCAAGATTTTCCGACAAAGGGGAATGATACATTCTACACATGTTGGATGTCCATTGCCAACTTAGGATGTTCTTTGTGTTTCACTGTTGCAGTCATTACATTTGGGTAATCTGCTGGCAGGTTGCCCTCAGTCGGCCTGATTAACAAAGTCTTGGGTCCTGCGTCGGTTGCTGCCCCTTCTTCCATGACGTCATGTTGTCAGGGGTATAAAACATGCAGCCGACACCATTTTCATCAGTCTTTCTTGCTGCGCGGTGCCCGAAGCAGAAGCAGTTTGCAAGTGCCGGTCGGCCAACTTCTGAAATTTTCATTTTAGAGTTTCAGAACCAAAGTCTTCACCCTAAAACTAAGTACCCCATTGGGGAAACTTTTTCTTGCTTTCTGATGTCAGTAAAAGTTAATAATTGTATTACTTGTGGGAAGCAAATACAGTACAAATGAAAATCCTTATGAGGTATTCCTTGCCTAGGCCCTGACCACAATGTGCCCTGGTGTCGGTTTTGTGCTAAATTTAATCAATGCACTATTAAACGTCGGTATATTTTTGCATCAAAATATTTTGGCTCAAGATTTAACTATCCCGAAATGTCATCGGTTAGCAATCCGACTACCGGAATAAATAAAAAATGCAAAGAAAAAGACAGAGACAGACCGTTGAGGTCCAAAACTGGCGACGAAGCTTCTCCTAAGTCAGTCGCCGGTACTCAGTGAGGCACTTTCGCAGCCCCTGATACCTGCAACATTTGATTCGCAAGACTCTACTGAGACCCATTCAGAGTCTGGTATGCCGCGAGACACTGTAATTATTGAATCCGCAGATGTCTATACCTTAGATGGGTCCGGAGCCGCTGAGCAGGCACCGGCTTCTGAGGGTGTTTTCAGGCCTAAAGATTTGTATATTAAACTGACTCCATCTTCAAAACCTAGGCCAAAATCAACTTCAATGTCTAAACAAAATGACGATTGGGCCACGTGCACAGGACCCTATGCGTAAAAAACAAATGATCAAAATGGCTGAGGATTTAATTACCTTGATCAGGGGTTCCCATCCCCTTCCTGCTAAGAGGCCTAGGCAAGGCACTGACTATGAATCATCAGATCGGGTTTCTATTTCTTCTGATTCCTCTTCAGGAATTTATCTATTCCACCTTATGAGGACTCTGATGCAGAAGATTCCATTCCTTCTGCTTCTCCTCCTGAGGATTTTTCTTTTGGAGAAACTTTGCATACCTTAAGGGAACACTTTCACTGGGAGAGTCAGGATTTCTCAGAATCTAAAAAGAGGCTTAGAGATTTCCTCCTCCTTCCTCAGCATAGGCCTTTGGCTATGCCTCCTGTTCTAGACATGGTTGATGATGTTTTCTCAGAATCCAGCATGGCTCCTGATCCCCTGCCTCCGGTTCCTAGTAAGCCAGACAGATATTACAGGGATGTCCTTCAAGGATGCATCTGCAGTCATAACATATGGGTTGTCCTGCCTCAGGCAGCCCTTCGGTTGGCCGGATTCCAAAGTCTGGGTCTGGCCTCAGCTGATGTCGCACTTTCCCCGACGTCAGAGCTTCTGGGGTATAAAGGCATCAGCCGACGCCATTTTCCTCAGTCTTTCTTGCCGCGCGGTGCCCGAAGCAGAAGCTGTTCGCAAGTGCTGGTCGGTCAGATCCAGAGATTTCAGCTACCGAAGACTTCAAAAAAAGCTAAGTACCCCGTTGGGGACTCTTTCTTGCCTCAGCCGATGTCAGACAAAGTAAATAATTGTTTAACTTGTGGGAAATAAATACCTCATAAGGATTTCCATTCTTACTGCCTTCCTTGCTTAGGCCCAGACCACGACGTATCAGCGTGTTTAGCCTGTGCCTCCTTCAACCGACGGACTCTTAGACGTCGGTCGGAGTTTGCAGAAGAATTTTTTGGAACTGATTTTGCATATAAAATGCCGTCGGAGACTCTGACTACGCATATGGCCAAAAAACGCAAGGAAAAGGACCGACACTCGTGCCCCGCAGTTTCGGCTGAAACCACGGCTAGGCCTACCGCGAATGTCTCGGTTTCAGCTGAAACAAAGTCCCCGGTTCTTACTACGACCGAAACCATACCTCCGACAACCGAGGCCAGAGAGGCCCCGGCTGAGTCTGCTTTAGATATCCCTACCAAAGTTAGTGCTCAGGATTTGTCCGACACCATTCCTTTGGACATTTCTACACCTGCACGTGGGGCAGCTAGGCCCCCAGCTTCTATGTCTATTAAGGCCTTCTCCAGGGCTAAAGCTGCCAAACTTTCAAAAGCTTTGCCTGCCAAATCTACTTCACAGAGGCCTTCCTCAAGTTCTCAGATTCTCAGTCTTGCTGAGGACCTTATATCCTTAATTAGGGGTTCCCAACCTCACCCAGACAGGGCCTCCCAACCTCCACCAGACAAAAGGCCCAGGACTGATCCCTCTGAACCTCTCTCCTCTGATTACTCCACAGATGGATCGGATTTGTCAGACCATCAGGAAGGGGCCTACTCGCCTTATGAGGATTCAGATGCAGAAGATTCTATTCCTTCGGCCTCCCCACCTGAAGAATTTTCCTTTGGGGAGACTTTGCACTCCATGAGGGAGCACTTTCAATGGCAGGGTCAGGATTTTTCTGATTCTAGAAAAAGATTAAGGACATTTTTGCATCTGCCCCAGCATAGGCCCTTAGCCATACCACCTGTTCTAACTGTAATTGATGATGTGTATAATGATGTCAGTACTGCACCTGATTCACTTCCCCCGGCCCCTGCCAAACCTGACAGATATTACAGGGTCCCGATTCTCACTTCCACCTGTATAAAGCCCATGCTGCAGACCCAGAAACTATTTCTCAGGGCCCAAAAGGGGATGCAGCTGCTACTGCCAAAAATCCCCTACCCTCTGAAAGAGAGTCTAGAGCATTAGAGAGATGGGGTAAAAAGGTTTATACATCTGCTACTCTTTCTGCCAGGGCATTAAACTGTCAATTCCATATGATACAGTACCAAGAATTTTTGTTAGATCAGCTGAATAAGAAGCTTTCTTCTCCTGAACCTTTAGACCGTAAATCCCTTCAGGATTTGGTACACAACTCTCAGCAGGTTAGTAATAATTTTTTAAAATGTGGCTATGATGCACTGGAGGCGTCATTTAGATCAGCTATGACTGGGGCAGTAATTCGTAGGCATGCCTGGCTAAAAGAGCAATCCTTGCCAGACCATGTCAAGGCTAAACTCCTCGATGCTCCAGTGGAGAAACAAAATTTATTTGGCTCCCCTGCACAGGAGATTCTAAAGAAAATGGAAGAAAAAGCAAAATCTGTGCAAACAGTAAAGGAATTTCTGCAGGTCCAACCTCCGAGGTTCAGCAGAAACTGGCCTACAAAGAATTGGTCCTTTCCAGACACCTCCAGAGCACAGAGGGGCAGGAATAGATGCCCTAGAGGCAGAGGTCAATCAAAGGGTGCCTACAGGGGCCGTCAGTGGCAGCCTGCCAACTAGAGGAGTAGTGCCACAGCTGCAACTACAACCACTACCACAGGACAGACACAATGACTTGACTCTGATTCCGCCTACCAGGGATCAACTCAAAGCTCCCTTGGGTGGAAAGCTGGCTTTATTCTCGAAAAACTGGCATTGCATTACAAAGGACACATGGACATTGCAAACAATAGACAAAGGATACAGGTTCCACTTCCACACTTTACCAAAAAGGAGCGGAATGCCAAACCTTCCACCAAACCAGAAGGCAGAGGCTTTAAGACAAATCAACAATTTACTACAGATGGAAGCGATAGAAAGGGTACCATCTATGGAACAAGGCCAAGGATTTTACTCCAGACTATTCCTTGTACCAAGAAAAGAAAACCAATGGAGGCCTATTCTCGACTTGTCTGCACTGAACACATATCTCATTGTGCCAAAATTCAAAATGCTGATCCTACAGCAACTTCTTCCCATGTTGGGCAAGGAGTCTTGGCTGGTGACTCTAGATCTCAAGGAGGCATACCTGCACGTCCCTATCCGACCAGATTGCAGAAGACACCTCAGATTTCTTGCAGGATCAGAGCATTATCAATTCTCAGCATTGCCCTTTGGCTTATCTACTGCACCCAGAGTATTCACGAAATGCCTGGCATCAGTAATTGCACATTGCAGACTTCAGGGAATTCAAATCTACCCATACCTGGACGACTGCCTAATACAAGCAGACAACAAGACAAAATTGTTAAAGGATTTGGCCTATGTCATACACCTGCTACAGGCCTTGGGATACACAGTCAACATCCAAAAGTCAAGACTTGTGCCATCCCAAAGGATAACCTTTTTGGGTGCGGATCTGGACACAATCACTCAGATGGCTTTTCTCACAGAAGAAAAACAAAAACAATTTCCAGATTACTTCATGACTTTGACAAGACAAACTCAGCTTACTGCAAGGAAAGTCCTGCAGGCCCTGGGTTACATGGCATCCTGCATAATCTTGATCCCACATGCCAGGCTGCATATGAGAAATTTACAATGGTACCTAAGGAATGTATGGTCTCAACACAGGCACTGTCTAGAAACCTTGATACCAATCATTCCATGCCTTCAAAAGGAATTCCTGTGGTGGGCTCAGGCCTGCCAGTCCAACAGAGGGTTGCCTTTCAACAAACCAAAACCAAGGCAGACCATCACCACGGACGCCTCAGACCTAGGATGGGGAGCACACATGGAGGACAAATGTATCCAAGGCCTATGGCCTCAAGGACAGCTAAGCATGCACATAAACCAGGAGGAGATGCTGGCAGTGAAGCATGCAATCGAGGCATTCAAACCATTCCTCCAGCAAGGACATCTGTTAATAAGGACAGACAACACCATGGTCATGTGGTACATAAACAGGGAGGCACACATTCCTACCCTCTATGCCGGATGGCAATGGATCTGTGGAACCTATGCCTGAATCTCAATATCCAGCTGCAGGCCAAATTCGTACCAGGAAAAGAGAATTCACTAGCAGACAGCTTAAGCAGAACTACCACGGATGCTCACGAATGGATGCTGCATCCAGACATCTTCAAACTCATAACAAAGAAATGGGGAATGCCAGAGATAGATCTGTTCGCCTCCCCACTCAACCACCAACTGAAGAAATTCTGCTCAAGAACATACCACCCACAAGCCTGGAGGGTGGACTCTCTCTCATTCAGCTGGAATGCCCTAACAGTATATGCCTTTCCACCTCTCCCATTGATGTACAAGGTTCTACTGAAGATCAGGGAGGAACAGCCAAAGGTGATACTAATAGCTCCGGACTGGCCAAGACAACACTGGTATCCGCTACTGAGAAGCATGTCTCAGGCGAATTCATGGCCTCTACCCCTATGGCCTCTTCTTCTAACACAGAACAATTTCAAGACCCTGCATCCAAACTTGAAAACATTGCAACTAACTGCCTGGAAAATTCCTTAAAACCAAACCAAACTGTTTTATCTCAGAGGGTCAAGGACATTATCCTGGAGGCTCGCAGACCTTCCACAAGGAAGACATACTCAGCTAAATGGAAGAGATTCCTCATTTGGAGCACATCAAAGGGCACAGATGTCACAGTGGCAAACCCAGCACACATCCTAGAATACTTAGCAGAACTGCTCCACAATGGCCTGTCTTATTCTTCCATTAAGATTCATGCTTCAGCAATTTCAGCAGAATACAATATGGATCCTCCTATCTTCTCACACCCTCTTCTCAGACAATTTTTGAGAGGGATCAAAAATGTTAAACCTCCAAGGAGACCCCCTCTACCTGCATGGGATCTCAATTTTGTGCTGGAGAAATTGACACTACCTCCTTTTGAACCAGCAGCATCAGCAGACCTACAGTTTTTATCTTGGAAAACTGCTTTCCTTCTGGCAATCACTTCAGCAAGAAGAGTATCCGAGTTACAGGCATTAATGGTAGTGCAGCCTTTTCTTATTTTCCACCAGGATAGAGTGTCACTGAGAACCAATCCTACTTTCATGCCAAAGGTGGTATCCAGGGTATTCTTGAACCAAGCTATTCATTTGCCTACGTTTTTCCCTAACCCACAGAACAAAGGAGAAAAACTTTTGCACACCTTGGATATACACAGACAGCTACGCTACTATCTGGACAGAACTAAAACCAACAGAAAAACTGACCAACTTTTTGTAGCATATGCAACTGGGGTGCAAGGAAGAGCAATTTCCAAACAGACAATCTCAAAATGGATAGGAAATTGCATTCGCTTTTGCTACTCTTTTCATGGAAAGACAGCTCCTGAAAATATCAGGCCTCATTCCAAGGCCACAGCCACCACTACAGCGTTAGACAGGGGTGGCTACCAAGGACATTTTAGAAGCTGCTACTTGGAGCTCCGTGCATACATTTGCCAAGCATTATAATCTACCTTTATACTCCAGATCCCGAGCAGGGTTTGCAACTGTAGTTCTGCAGGGATCTTAACTACACCATCCTTCTCTTAGTACCTGCTCCCCCAGTTTGGCTATGGTATTCTACCCATATGTTATGACTGCAGATGCATCCTTGAAGGACATAGTACAGTTTTGTACCTACCATAAATGTAGATGTCCGATAGGTATGCATGCAGTCAGGATTACCCACCCTCCTTCCCCTCTGTGGTACTCCTAGGGTGCTTACCCCTCTTAAAGCTAGCTGGGGGAATCTATTGTGGTGTATTTGTTTGTTTATATATATATATATATATGTATATATATATATATATATATGTATATATATATATATATATATATATATATATATATATATGTATATTTTTTGCTACTGTTTGGAACTTTTCAGCATTTATCCAAATTTAGCCTTCCTAGAGGGCACCTGGCATCTGGGGCAAGAAACACTGAGGTAAATGGCGTCGGCTGATGCCTTTATACCCCAGAAGCTCTGACGTCGGGGAAAGTGCGACATCAGCCGAGGCCAGACCCAGACTTTGGAATCCGGCCGACCGAAGGGCTGCCTGAGGCAGGACAACCCATATGTTATGACTGCAGATGCATACCTATCGGACATCTACATTTATGGTAGGTACAAAACTGTACTTTCTTGACTCCTACAAATTCCTTTTTAAAAACCCTACTGCTGACCCTGAAACCATTTCTCAGGGTCCCAAGGGAGTTAAGGCTTTTACTGCTAAAAATCCTACCCCTTCTGATAAGGCCTCCAGGGCACTGGATAGATGGGGTAAGAAGGTTTACACGTCGGCAGTCTTGGCAATCGGGGCTTTAAACTGTCAATTTCATATGCTTAAATATCAGCAGCATGTCATGGGCTTACTTAAACAGAAAATTATGTTGATTTCTGACTGTGTGGAAAATAGAGTTGCAGGATTTATTGCATTCAGCTGAACAAGTTGGGAAGCATACTTTGCAATGTGGTTTTGATTCCTTGGAGGACTCTTGCAGGGCCACTGTAACTGGATCGGTGATAAGAAGGCATGCTTGGCTCAAGGAGCAAAATCTGCCTGATCATGTTAAAGCAAAATTGTTGTATGCTCCTTTACAACAGGACAGTCTGTTTGGAAATAAGGCAGAAGTTGTTTTGAAAAAGATGGAAGATAAAGCTGAATCTATGCAAACTGTAAAAGACTTCCTACAAGTGCAGCCACCCTGGTTCAGTAGGCACTGGCCTACTAAGAATTGGTCCTTTCCACCAGAGCCGCTCAGGTCAAACCCAGACACTCCAAAGGCTCCAGGTTTCAGTCACAAGGAACTTGTAGAACAAAACAATGGGGTGCCTCCACCTCCAAATCTGGAAGTAACAAAGCACCTTCCTACGGTAAACAGTCTCAATGACATTCCTCTGCAGTCACCAAGCACTTATCTTTTGGCCGCCCCTTTGGGGGGAAAACTGGCACTTCATGCACGAAACTGGCAACTAATTACCCAGGACATGTGGGTTTTAAGTATAGTATTCAAGGGATACAGATTTAATTTCCACACGTTGCCAATCCTAAACGGATGGCCAGATCTGCCTCCAAATCAGTGGGCAGAGGCCCAGAAACAAGTTATGTCCTTCATGAATATGGGGGCTATTCAACCAGTACCAGAAAAGGAAAAGTGACAAGGTTTTTATTCAAGACTTTTCCTGGTACCCAGAAAAGACAAATCATGGCATCCAGTTCTGGACTTATCAATTCTAAATACATTCCTGGACATTCCAAAGTTCAGCATGCTGACTCTACAAGTTACTGCCTATGCTAGGCAAGGATGCCTGGTTGGTAACTCTAGACTTAAGAGGCATACCTGCATATCCCAGTCAGGGAATCTTGCATAAGATACCTCTGTTTCAAAGCAGGCTATTTGCATTACCAGTTCTCTGCACTGCCCTTTGGCTTATCTACTGCGCCCAGGGTCTTCGCAAAGTGCCTGGCACCAGTAATTGCATTCTGCAGACAAAGAAACATTCAAATTTATCCTTACCTGGACAATTGTCTAATTCAGGCAGAAAACAAGGACACTCTTCTGAAACATCTGGCGTTTGTAAAAAGACTTCTAACTTGTCTAGAGTACACCATAAACGAAAAGAAATCACAACTGGTACCCTCTCAAGTAATTACATTCCTGGGTGCAGGCTTGAGTACAACTGCCCAGATGACTTGCCTTGCATCAGAAAAACAAATTCAATTGATGATTTACTTCAAACAACTGGCCACAAAAACCCAGTTATCTGCAAGACAAATTCTGCGGGCCTTTGGGTTCATGGCTTCCTGCATTCTAATAATTCCATATGTAAGACTGCATATGACAAAACTTCAATGGTACCTAAAAAGCTTATGGAGTCAACATTGTCACAGCCTGGAAACAATGATTCCCATCATTCCTTGCCTGCAGCAAGAGTTCCTATGGTGGGCAGAGGCCTGCCACCAAAATAAGAGACTGTCATTCATTCCACCCCCTGCCACCCAAACCCTGACTACGGACACATCAGATTATGCTTGGGGGGGGGGGGCGCATCTGGCAGGGAGATGCATTCAGGGCCAGTGGATCCCAAATCAAATGCACCTACATATCAACCAGAAAGAGATGCTAGCTGTTCAGAATGCTCTGACAGCCTTCAAGGACCATCTTCATCCAGGACAACTACTGATAAAGACAGACCACACCACAGTCATGTGGTACATAAACAAGCAGGGGGTATCCATTCCTACCCCCTTTGCAGACTAGCAGTGGCTTTGTGGAACACGGCCTTGACTTATCAAATTCATCTACAAGCTCAATTCCTGCCAGGAAAGCAAAATACTCTGGCACACGAGCTAAGCAGAAATCTTATGGACCCACACTAATGGCAGATGAACTAAGCAGAAATCTTATGGACCCACACTAATGGAAACTGGATCCACAAATCTTCAGCATGTTGACAAGCAAATGGGGGAGCCCAGACATAGATCTTTTTGCCTCACCCCAAAACTATCAGTTGGACAAATTCTGCACAAGAATTCATCACAAAAAAAGCCTGGAAAGTGGATGCTCTATCCTTCAGCTGGAAAAAACTATTAGTCTATGCCTTTCCCCCTCTGCTCTCCAAGGTCTTACTAAAAGTCACACAGGAAAAACCAAAAATGATTGATTGCTCCGGACTGGCCTTGCCAACACTGGCACCCACTCTTGCTCAGTATGTCGCACCTTCCTCCGTGGTACCTGCCCTCAGACACCTTATCTACTGTCTCAGCAGAACTATCAAATTCTATACTCTCAGCTCCAAACTCTGAATCTTGCCGCATGGCTAATCAACTAATTTCACCAGTTACATCTCTCAGCAAGCCTGTGATGGATGTCATTTTGGAGGCTAGAAGGCCTAGTACTAGAAAATCTTATGCTGACAAATGGGAGAGATTCTGTGCCTGGAACCAAGCACAAGGAATAAGCACAGCAATGCCCAATATTCCTCTGATTCTGCAATATTTAATTGAGATGCTTTACAAGGGCCTATCTTTTTCTTCCATAAAAATCCATGCTTCTGCTATTTCAGCTCATTACAACACAGAGCCCCCCTCTTTTCTCATCCCCTGCTAAAGCAGTACCTCAGAGGGGCCAAAAATTTAAGACCTCCCAGGAGAGCACCAACTCCTGCATGGGACCTCAATTTTGTGTTGGAACAACTCACTCTACCCCCTTTTGAGCCAGCTGCTACTGCAGACCTAAAATTTCTCTCTTGAAAGGCAACTTTTCTTTTAGCAGTCACATCAGCTAGAAGGATTTCAGAACTACAGGCTCGCATGGCAGTGGAGCCTTTTATTATCTTTTACCCGGACAGGGTGGCTCTCAGGGCTAATCCATCCTTTATGCCTAAAGTGGTATCTAGTGTGGCTCTTAATCAGACCATTCATCTGCCAACCTTCTTCCCAAATCCACAGGTCAAGGGTGAACGGATTCTGCATTCATTTTGATGTACACAGACAACTAAGATTCTACTTAAACAGGACAAAATCTCTAAGAAAATCTGAGCAATTACTGGTGGCATTTGCTGCAGAGGGAAAGGCTATTTCATAGGTTAATAGGTTGGTACTGGGCTATCTGCCCGAAGGCATATATTAGCCAAGCCACGTTGTGCGGTGTTCACCGCCCCTTTAGTAGTTCCCTAGACCCTTGTACTAGCAGCTAGTACCCTTGGCCCCTGTCTAGTAGTGCTGTTGGTGTGATCCCCGGTGTGAACTTTGTTACCCATCCACTCATCAAGGTTCCTCTTGAGGAGTGATAGTGAGGGGCTCTGTCTTATGTAGATCGGGACCCTGTTCCATAGTAAGGGAAGTCTCTGAAGGGAATCTATCCCTCCAGCATGTTCTATTCATTGTTGTGTTGAGGTTTAGATCCCTAGAGCGTGTAGCTTGAGTAGATTTGGTTTTGCTAAGATGAAGCATGTTCAACAATTCTGGGTTGGACATGGCTCTGTACGTTAGACAGAGATCGCCTCTGAGAAAGCGGTATGCAACAGAGAACAGTCTTAGCTTTTTCAATCGTGCTGCATAGGGCAACTGTTTGAAGCTAGTAATCCTCTTGGTTAGGTACCTCTGTGGTCTCTCCAGTTGCTGCAGATATCTAGCCAGGTACATTCCAATTGGTGCATTGTACTCAATAGTGGGTCTGATGAGGGAAGAGTAGAGGGGCACCATTACATCCTTAGATCTTGATGCAAACCCTTTCGTGATCAGATGGGTCACATAGAAGGATTTTCTAACCACTTTGGCAACATGGTTATCAAAGGAAAGCTGACTATCTACTTGCATACTATTACATAGCAGACTATTTCAAAATGGATAAGCCATTGTATTCGTTAATGCTACATGCACCGTGGTAAACCTGTCCCCAAGGGGATCAGATCCCATTCCACCAGGGCTGCATCTACTTCTGCAGCCTTTCTCAGAGGGGTTCCTACCAGAGATATTCTAGAAGCTGCTACCTGGAGCTCAGTTCATACATTCACCAAACATTACCATTTACCTCTCTTCTCTAAACCCAGAGCAGGCTTTGCCACTGCGGTCATGCAGGGTCTTATAGCTGCTCCTAATGCTGTGTAATTTCATCCTCCCAACCATAGCTTTGGGATTCTACCCAAATGTAATGTCTGCAACAGTGAAACACGAATAACATAGTGCAGATGTTCATCGTGCATACAGCTGCAATCATAACAGATGGGTTCTCCTGCCGTCAGGCGGGTCCTCGGTCGGCCGAATTCCAAAGTCTAGGTCCGGCGTCGGTTGTCGTCGCTTCTTCCCTGATGTCAGTGCGACAGGGGTATAAAGGAACCAGCCGACGCCATTTTCTTCAGTCTTTCTTGTTGCGCGGTGCCCGAAGCAGAAGCAGTTCGCAAGTGCCGGTCGGCCAGCTCCTGAAATTACGAAATTTGGAAACCGAAGTCTTCTTAAAAGCTAAGAACCCCGTTGGGGAAACTTTTCTTGCCTCAGACCGATGTCAGACAAAGTTAATTGTATTTCTTGTGGGAAGCAAATACCGCATAAGGATTTCCATTCCCTCTGTATACCTTGTTTAGGCCCAGACCACGTCGTCTCGGTCTGTCGCTTTTGTGCTACATTCAACAAACGCACTATTAAGCGTCGGGTGGAGTTCGCCCAGCATTATTTTGGGAAAGCATTTAACTATACTATGTCGTCGGATACTCCGACTCCGGTTTTGTCTAAAAAGCAAAGACAAGGACCGACACACGAGGTCCGCGGCCTCTACCGACACCACGCCAAAGCCGACTACACGTGGTCCGGTTCTCAGTGAGGCGCCTACGCAGCCCCTGATTACCGATGACACTTCTTTGACGGTGTCTCCTGTGCCCGAGGTCGCAGGCTCCTCAGCCCACACCCCGACTACAGATACCGAAGCCCCACTTGGCGTTGAAACTCAGAATGTGGACAGGTCCACCTCCACTCAAGGTGTCTTCAGGCCTTCCTCTTTTTTCTCCATCAAGGCTTTCACAAAGTCTGAAGCATCCTTGCACCCTAAGAGACCAGCTACACAGGGCCCATCTACAGGCCCCATGCCTAAGAAACAGATGCTTAAAATGGCTGAGGATTTAATTACTCTAATCAGAGGTTCTCAGCCCCCACCGTACAAAAGGCCCAGAGTGGAGGAAGATTCCCCCTCCTCTGACCAGGGCTCCATTATTTCAGAGCACTCTGATGATGAGGAACATTCTTACTCCCCTTTTGAAGACTGTGATGCGGAGGAGTCCATCCCTTCTGTATCCCCCCCTGAGGACTACTCATTTGGGGAAACTTTGCATACTTTAAGGGAAGACTTCCACTGGGAAGGCCAGGATTATTCAGATTCCAAGAAAAGGCTCAGGAAATTTCTCTTGTTACCTCAGCATAGGCCTCTGGCTATACCTCCTGTCTTGGACATCTTAGATGATGTTTACTCGGAGGCCTGCCTTAACCCGGACTCTCTACCCCCAGCACCAGTTAAGCCTGACAAGGTAGTACAGGGTTCCTGACTCACACCAATTTCTTTACAAAAGCCATGCTGCTGATCCAGAAACCATCTCACAGGGCCCCAAGGGAGTTAAGGCCTCCATTGCCAAAAATCCATTGCCCTCTGAGAGAGATTCCAGATCTTTAGAAAGGTGGGGAAAAAAGGTATATACCTCAGCTACCTTATCCATGAGGGCCTTAAACTGTCAGTTTCATATGCTAAAATACCAACAGTTTTTGTTATCCCAATTGGAGTAAAATGTCACAACCTGAACAACCAGACTTGAAGGAGTTGCAGGATTTGATGCATAGTGCAGAACAAGTGGGTAAGCATACCTTACAATGTGGTTTTGATGCTCTAGAGGCCTCATGTAGAGCTGCTGTTACAGGATCAGTCATACGTAGGCATGCCTGGCTCAAGGAACAAGCCTTGCCTGATCATGTCAAAGCTAAATTACTAGACGCCCCACTTCAAAAGGATGTACTATTTGGTGCTAATGCTGAGGAGGTATTAAGGAAAATGGAGGAAAAGGCTAAATCAATGCAAACAGTGAAAGAATTTCTACAGGTTCAACCCCCACATTTTAGTAGAAATTGGCCTTCCAAAAACTGGTCCTTTCCTGCCACAGACAGACCCCAAAGAGGCAGATACAGGCGCCCGAGGGGCAGAGGACAATCCCAAGGATCATATAGAGGCAGACAATGGCAAGCCCCTACACAAAGAGGAGGTGGTGAGGACAACTCGCAATCTTTCAGAAAGCAAACCCAATGACTTTCCCCTTTGCATGCCAACCAGGTTTCAAACGGCAGCCCCCTTAGGAGGAAAGTTGGCATTATTTTCAAAAAATTGGCATGTTGTCACAAAGGACAAATGGATCCTGGACATTATAAACGGAGGCTACAAATTTCATTTTCACACCCTTCCAAAAATGAGAGGCATGCCAAACCTGCCACACAATCAAAGGGCAGAGGCACAAAAACAAATTGCAGATCTCATAAACATGAAAGCTATTCAAGAGGTACCTACGCACGGACAAGGTCATGGTTTTTATTCCAGGCTATTTCTGGTGCCAAGGAAGAGAAAAGATTGGAGACCTATTTTGGACCTATCCATCCTAAACACATTTCTACTCGTACCAAAATTCAAGATGCTCACTCTACAGCAACTTCTTCCCATGCTGGGCAAGGAGTCTTGGCTGGTAACATTGGACCTCAAGGAGGCATACCTGCATGTCCCAATCAGACAAAATTGCAGAAGGTACCTCAGATTTCTTGCAGGTTCAACCCACTGTCAATTCTCTGCATTGCCCTTTGGCTTATCTACTGCGCCCAGAGTATTCACGAAATGCCTGGCATCAGTAATGCCTACTGCAGACTTCAAGGGATACAAATATACCCCTATTTGGACGACTGCCTGATCCAAGCGGACAGCAAGCACATTCTTCTGAAACATCTGGCTTATGTAATAATGTTATTGAAATCTCTGGCATACACAGTCAACAAAAAGAAATCAAGGCTAATACCTTCTCGGAAGATAATTTTCCTGGGTGCCAATTTGAACACAAACACCCAGATGGTCTACCTCACACCAGAGAAGCAGGGGCAACTTATACAATACTTCAGAACACTAGCAAATTGCACTAGGCTGACTGCAAGGAAAGTCCTGCAGGCTCTGGGATTCATGGCATCTTGCATCTTACTAATCCCATGTGCAAAGCTGCACATGAGGAAACTACAATGGTACCTGAAAAACATATGGTCTCAACACAGCCACAGTTTGGAAACAATAATACCACTAATTCCATGTCTGCAAAAGGAATTTCTGTGGTGGGCTCAAGCATTTCAAACAAACAAAGGTCTCCCATTCAGCAAGCCTCAAGCAAATCAAGTCATCACAACAGACGCCTCAGACTACGCCTGGGGGCACACATGACAGATCGGTGCATTCAGGGCAAATGGTCCCAAAAAGAAAAGCACCTTCACATCAATCAAAAAGAAATGCTAGCAGTAATAAATGCTATTATAGCTTTCAAGGACCTTCTACAACCAGGTCAATTATTGATGAGAACGGACAACACCACAGTTATGTGGTACATAAACAGGGAGGAACACACTCTTACCCCCTATGCAGACTGGCCACGTCACTTTGGAACATGGCCATGGACTTACAAATGGAACTACAAGCACAGTACTTGCCAGGCAAAGGAAACATGCTGGCAGACAACCTAAGCAGGAATATGACAGATCCACACGAATGGAAATTGCATCCAAAAGTTTTTACAAAAATAATCCAAGAATGGGGAAGGCCAGACATAGATCTCTCTGCCTCCCACAAGAATCATCAATTGACAAAATTCTGCTCAAGGATTCTCCATCCAAAGGCCTGGAGAGTGGACGCTCTTTCTTTCAGTTGGACATCAATGACAGTTTATGCCTTCCCTCCTCTTTCTCTGTTGCCCAAAGTTCTATTAAAGACCAAAGCAGACAGACCAAAGATGATTCTCATTGCTCCGGACTGGCCAAGGCAACACTGGTACCCACTCCTAAGGAGCCTGACGCATTCTCCACCATGGACCCTGCCTCTAATGCCTCTTCTGACTCAGCACAGTTTCAAAACTCTTCACAGCCAGCTAAAAACGCTCAATCTAGCCGCATGGAAGATTCCTTTGCATCTCAACAGGCCCTACTCTCCAAGGAGGTGCAGGATGTCATTTTGGAGGCCAGAAGGCCATCAACTAGAAAGGCTTACTCTGCAAAATGGAAACGTTTTTGTGTCTGGAATGAGAAAAAGGGGCAGCATCCTAGAAAACTGAATTTACCTCAAATACTACAATATTTGGCTGAACTGCTAAGCAGTGGACTTTCTTTCTCCTCCATCAAAATACATGCCTCAGCCATTTCTGCAGAATACAACACTGATCCACCTTTATTCTCTCACCCTCTCTTAAGACAGTTCCTCAGAGGGGCTAAGAATTTAAGGCCTCCAAGGAAACAAACAATACCTGCTTGGGATCTTAATTTCATTCTGGAAAAATTGACCTTGCCTCCTTTTGAGCCAGCTGCCTCATCAGATTTGCAATATTTGTCCTGGAAAACAACTTTCCTTCTGGCTATCACCTCAGCTAGAAGAGTTTCAGAACTACAGGCTCTCATGGCTGTCCAGCCTTTTATCATCTTCCATCAGGACAGGGTCTCCTTACGAACCAACCCGACCTTTATGCCCGAAGTGGTATCCAGGGTAGCTTTAAATCAGGCCATACATTTACCTACTTTTTATCCTAATCCTCAAAACAAAGGGGAGAGATTACTACACTCCTTGAACATCCACAGACAGCTACATTATTATTTGGACAGAACAAAGCCTTTCAGAAAATCAGAACAGCTCTTTGTGGCCTATGCGGTAGAAGCTCAAGGGAAGCCAATTTCCAAACAGACAATTTCAAAATGGATAGCCCACTGCATACGCTTTTGCTATTCCTTTCATGGCAAAACTGTTCCTACAGGCATTAGAACTCATTCCACCAGGGCCACAGCCACCTCTGCAGCCTTCCTCAGAGGAGTTCCTACCAAGGATATCTTGGAAGCAGCCACTTGGAGTTCTGTGCATACCTTCTCCAAACACTACAACCTACTGTTATACTCCAAATCTAGAGCAGGCTTTGCCACTGCAGTCTTGCAGGGCATTTTGGCTCCTCCTAGTTCCAACTAGTGCCTACCACCCCTTTCTTAGCTTTGGGATTCTACCCATCTGTTATGACTGCAGCTGTATGCACGATGAACATAGTACAGTTTTGTACCTACCATAAATGTAGATGTTCGAGTGCTAATACAGCTGTAGTCCAGGTTTCCCTCCCTCCTTCCCCTCTTGGGACAGGCCTATAGGCTAACACATCCTCATACAACCTGATTGGGGTATTCATTTATGATGTATTTGCTTGCAACTACTGTATTTTGATTATATTGATTATATTTCTACTTAATTCACCCTCAATAGCATATTCTACTTCTATACCTATGATATTTATTCTCTAATCAGTATTATGTTACATTTATTTAATTCTAGTACATTTCTTCCTATTGTTTTAACTGTTATGACTGCTATTCTAATTGATGAGTACTACGTTTGTTTGTTTACACAATATTAATAACTCTATGTACTAATATTGTAACTGTTAAATGTTGAAAATACCTTCTGTTATGGAGCTTTTCTCCCCAGGACTCCATTGAAAACGGGTTCTTTATGGCCCAATGGACTATCCTGGTAAACCAACGGCAATAAATAAATAAATAAATATTGCACTGCATTATTACACAAATTTATGTATTGTCTTCCTTCTGGGGGCACCTGACATCTGGGGCAAGAAAAACTGAAGAAAATGGCGTCGGCTGGTTCCTTTATACCCGTGTCGCACTGACGTCAGGGAAGAAGCGACGACAACCGACGCCGGACCTAGACTTTGGAATTTGGCCGACCGAGGACCCACCTGACGGCAGGAGAACCCATCTGTTATGACTGCAGCTGTATTAGCACTCGAACATCTACATTTATGGTAGGTACAAAACTGTATTTTGTGTACACTTACCATAAATGTAGATGTCCAAGTGCATTCACTGTTGCAGTCCTGGTTACCCACCCTCCAGCCCCCTGTTTTTCTCTTAATATACCTCTTCTTTCTGTTACTATACTTAAGCCTTTTTGGTGTATTTGCATTTGTTTGGTGGTATATTTTTTGTGTTCTAAATTACATGCATTTATATATATATATATATATATATATATATATATATATATATGTGTGTATGTATGTATATTTTGCTCCCCATTTGGGGGGCACCTGGCATCTGGGGCAAGGAAAACTGATGAAAATGGCGTTGCTGCATGTTTTATTACCCCTGACAACCTGACGTCATGGAAGAATGGACAGCAACCGATGCAGGACCCAAGACTTTAATTAGGCCAACTGAGGGCAACCTGCCAGCAGATTACCCAAATGTAATGACTGCAACAGTGAATACACTCTAACATCTACATTTATGATAAGTGTACACAACTGTACTTTCTACCTTCACAGAATGAAGCACTTCAGGAAATCGGAGCAAACATTTTTCAAGAGCTAAAGTAGGCAAAGTGGTATCTAAAGTAAGACTATCAGGATGGTTATCAGATTGTATTTCTTTTTCTATATGCAAAAAAATATTTATCCATGCAAATGAAATGTAAAGCTCATTCCACAGGGGACATAGCCATAGCTACAGCCTTTTTTAATAGGCTCCCTATTGATGCTATTTGTGCTTCTGTAACTTGGTCAATGATACACATCTTCACATCTTTGTCTCTCACAATGTACTGGATGTACCATTTAAAGCACCTTCCCCCTAAAAATGGGTTATATTGGTTAGGTTTCTAAGGACTCTTAAGCCTTTAGCCTAGCAAGCTGCTGTGAACCTATGAATCTCCTTTGGTTCCACCGTTCCCAGGAATCCTTTATACCAGACAGGTAATAGCTTGAGAGTCTGTCCCATACGTTGCATTGGATGAAAGTAGACAATATCAGATAAGAAAGTTATGTATTTACCATAACAACAGATCAGTATTGTCTGACTTTTTGTCTAGTTCAACCTCCCTTCCTCCTGCCCCCTTCCAAATTATCACCTAGTGGCTTCTGGTGACCAGATAGACCTCACTTGTACTTTGGCTGCCAACAGTCCTGTCAGACTGAGATATTTTGGTAACCAAGGCTATCCATTTTAATTATGTAGGGCAAACTCAATCTGAAGTACTAAGGTGGAGTGGAAGAATTTTATGTAGGGGAGGAGTCAGAGCCCTGGATCGGAAACTTCAGATCAGGTCGGATCCAACAGCCAGTGGATTGAACTGGATGAAAGACTACATGGATCTATCATTATGGTAAGTACATAACTTTCGTTTTCACTAAACTTGTGCATATTGTCCCAGTGCTCCATTAGTTTGCTCTTAACACGCTACCAACATTTCCTGATGTTCGTCGTGTTTCACTGTTGTAGTCATTACACTTGGGTTATCCTGCTGGCAGGCTACCCACAATCGGCCCGAATTCCAAAGTCCTGGTCCGGCGTTGGTTGCTGTCGCCTCTTCCCTGACGTCGGTGCGCCAGGGGTATAAAAGATGCAGCCGATGCCATTTTCTTCAGTCTTTCTTGCCTCGCGGTGCCTGAAGCAAAAGCAGTTTGCAAGTGCCGGTCGGCCGACTCCTGAGATTTTCAAAATTGAATTTCAGATCCGAAGTCTTTATTAAAGCTAAGTACCCCGTTGGGGAAACTTTTTTCTTGCTCCAGACTGATGTCAGAAAAAGTTAACAATTGTATTTCTTGTGGGAAGCAAATACCTCATAAGGATTTTCATTCTTACTGTATTCCTTGCCTAGGCCCTGACCACGACGTTGCTAGCTGTCAGTTTTGTGTTAGATTTAACCAACGCACTATTAAGCGTCAGTATGATTTTGCCTTTCATTACTTTGGCCGAAGATTTAATTATATAATGCCGTCGGAACAGCCAACGACCAGAGTATTTAAAAAGTGCAAGGAAAAAGACAGGCATCCGAGGTCCAAAACAGACGACAGGGCTTCCGCTAGGCCAGTCGCCGGATGTCCTTCAAGGATGCATCTGCAGTCATCCCATATGGGTTGTCCTGCCTCAGGCAGCCTTTTGGTCGGCCGGATTCCAAAGTCTGGGTCCGGCGTCAGCTGATGTCACACCCTCTCCGACGTCAGAGCGCCTGGGGTATAAAAGCATCAGCCGACGCCATCTTTCCCAGACTTTCTTGCCGCATGGTGCCTGAAGCAGAAGCAGTTCGCAAGTGCCGGTCGGCCAGCTCCTGTAATTCAGCTACCGAAGACTTCAAAAAGCTAAGTACCCCGTTGGGGACTCTTTCTTGCCTCAGCCGATGTCAGATAAAGTTAATAATTGTTTAACTTGTGGGAAACAAATACCTCATAAGGATTTCCACTCTTACTGCCTCCCCTGCCTAGGCCCAGACCACGACGTCTCGGCCTGCTCAGCCTGTGCTTCCTTCAACCGACGCACTTAGACGTCGGGCGGAGTTTGCAGAGGAATTTTTTGGGGCTAGTTTTTCGTATAATATGCCATCGGAGACTCCGACTTCTCATTTAGTTAAGAAACGGAAGGACAAGGACCGACACACGTGGGCCGCGGTTTCGGCTGAAACCCCGGCCAGGCCTACCGCGAGGGTCTCGGCTGAAACAGAGTCCTTGGTACTTAGTCCCGGAGGCCCCGGCTGAGTCTGTTATTGAATTTCCAACAGAAACTGGTGTCCTGGAACCTTCCGACACCATTCCTTTAGACAAATCTACACCAGCACGTGGTGCAGCCAGGCCTCCTGCATCCATGTCCATTAAGGCATTCTCCAGGGCTAAAGCTGCTAAACTCTCAAAAGCATTGCCTCCCAAGTTTATCCCTCAGGGACCCTCTACTGGTTCACAGATTCTAAGCTTAGCAGAGGATCTTATCTCTTTAATTAGGGGCTCTCAACCTCATCTGGACAGGGGCTCTCAACCTCCTCCAGACAAAAGGCCCAGGGTTGAGCCCTCTGATCCCCACTCCTCAGATGAGGCCTCTGATGGCTCTACTCTCTCGGACCACCAGGAGGAGGCTTTTTCAGCCTACGAGGATTCTGATGCAGAGGAATCTATTCCCTCGGCCTCCCCTCCTGAAGAGTTTTCCTTTGGGGAGACACTACACACCATGTGAGAGCATTTCCAATGGCAGGGCCAGGAATTCTCTGATTCCAGGAAAAGATTAAGGACCTTTTTACATTTGCCTCAGCATAGACCTTTAGCTATTCCTCCTGTTTTGAATGTCATTGATGATGTGTACTCTGACTCTAGCACTACCCCTGATTTTCTCCCTCCGGCTCTTGCCAAACCCGATAGGTACTACAGGGTCCCGGACTCGCATCTTTACCTTTACAAGGCCCACTCTGCTGATCCAGAAACTATTTCCCAGGGCCCTAAAGGGGTTGCAGCTGCCACTGCTAAAAATCCTCTCCCCTCTGAAAGGGAGTCCAGAGCTTTAGAGAGATGGGGTAAAAAAGTGTATACTTCTGCTACTCTTTCTATGAGGGCATTAAATTGTCAATTTCCTATGATACAGTACCAAGAGTATTTGTTAGATGAACTGCATAAAAAACTGTCTTCACCTGACCCCCTAGACCGCAAGTCACTTCAGGATCTGGTACATAACTCACAACAGGTTAGCAACCATTTCTTGCAATGTGGTTATGATGCATTGGAAGCTTCATGTAGGTCAGCTATGACTGGCGCAGTCATACGTAGGCATGCTTGGCTGAAGGAACAATCTCTGCCAGACCATGTTAAAGCAAAGCTGCTGGATGCTCCACTGGAAAAGCAAAAGTTATTTGGCTCCACGGCTCAGGAGTTCCTAAAGAAATTTGAAGTAAAGGCAAAATCCGTACAAACAGTCAAAGATTTTCTCCAAGTACAACCACCAAGATTCAGCAGGAATTGGCCTTCCAAGAATTGGTCCTTTCCAGACACAGAGAGGTTTCGGAGAGGCAAGAACAGGCGTGCCAGAGGTAGAGGGCAAGCTAGAGGCTCCTACAGAGGACGTCAATTGCAGCCTCCCAACCAGAGGGGTAATGCAGGACCTTCAACTGCTGCACAAGGACAGGCTCAATGACTTTACCTTGACACCGCCAACCAGGGCTCAATTGGAAGCACCTTTGGGCGGAAAGCTTTCTTTATTCTCAGAAAATTGGCACAGTATTACAAGGGACAAATGGACACTGCAAATAATAGACAAAGGATACAGGTTTCATTTCCACACATTACCAAAAAGAAAGGGCATGCCAGACCTGCCACCGAATCAAAGGGCAGAGGCTTTGAAACAAATTTCCAGCTTAATGCAAATGAAAGCTATAGTAAAGGTTCCTCTCTCAGAACAAGGCCAAGGATTTTATTCCAGACTATTCCTTGTTCCAAGAAAAGAAAAACAATGGAGGCCTATTCTCGACTTGTCCGCACTGAATACTTATCTCATTGTGCCAAAGTTCAAAATGCTGACTCTACAGCAGCTCCTTCCCATGCTGGGCAAGGGGTCTTGGCTGGTAACTCTAGACCTCAAGGAGGCATACCTGCATGTCCCTATCAGACAAAGTTGCAGAAGATACCTCAGATTTCTTGCAGGGTCAGAGCATTATCAATTCTCAGCATTGACCTTTGGCTTATCTACTGCGCCCAGAGTATTCACGAAATGCCTGGCATCAGTAATTGCACACTGCAGACTTCAGGGGATTCAAATATACCCATATCTGGACAACTGCCTTATACAAGCGGACAGCCAACAAACTTTGGTACAACACGTGAATTATGCCATCCACCTATTTCAGGCCTTGGGATATACAGTCAACTTTCACAAATCAAGACTTGTTCCATCCCAAAGAATAACCTTTCTGGGTGCAGATCTAGATACAACCACCGAAATGGCCTTCCTCACAGAAGAAAAACAAAATCAACTACCAGATTACTTCAAAAATCTGACAAGACAAACCCAGCTGACTGCAAGGAAAATCCTGCAGGCCCTGGGTTACATGGCTTCTTGCATCCTTCTGATTCCGCAAGCAAGACTACATATGAGGAAACTACAATGGTACCTAAGGAGTTTATGGACTCAGCACAGTCACAGCCTGGAAACTTTGATACCACTCATTCCATGCCTGCAAAAGGAATTTCTGTGGTGGGCTCAAGTGAGCTAGTCAAACAGGGGTCTGCCTTTCAGCAAACCAATAGCCAGCCAAACCATTACAACAGACTCTTCAGACCACGGATGGGGAGCGCACATGGAGGGCAGATGCATTCAAGGTCTATGGTCACAAAAAGAGCTACGCATGCACATAAACCAAAAGGAAATGCTGGCAGTGATACATGCAGTCGAAGCCTTTAAACCCTTTCTGCATCATGGCCATCTGCTAATAAGGACAGACAACACCACGGTTATGTGGTACATAAACAAGCAAGGAGGCACCCATTCCTATCCTCTTTGCAGGCTGGCAATGATCTATGGAAACTTTCCTTGAAACTCAATATACAGCTACAATCCCAGTTTGTGCCAGGGAAAGACAATATACTGGCGGACAGCTTAAGCAGAAATATCATGGATGAACACGAATGGATGCTGCACCCAGACATCTTTCTACAGATAACACAATCATGGGGGAGGCCGGACTTAGATCTTTTTGCCTCCCCCCACAATCATCAACTGAAGAAATTCTGCTCAAGGACATACCACCCACAAGCATGGAAAGTGGACGCCCTCTCTTTCAGCTGGAGAACTCTGACAGTGTATGCATTTCCACCTCTCCCATTAATGACCAAGGTTTTACTGAAGATCAGGACAGAGCAGCCAAAAGTGATTCTGATAGCTCCGGACTGGCCAAGACAGCACTGGTACCCACTGTTAAAGAGCCTGTCATGCACAAAACCATGGCCTCTTCCTCTATGGCCACTTCTACTGACACAGCACAATTACAAAACTCTGCATTCCAACCTGAAAACCTTGCAACTAACAGCCTGGAAAATACCTTGACTCCTCCTCAGGACAAGCTATCCCAGAGAGTGAAAGATATTATGGAAGCTCGCCGGCCTTCCACAAGAAAGGCATATTCAGCAAAATGGAAAAGATTCCACATTTGGAACACCACAAAGGGCCTAGATCTGACAGTGATGAACATGGCACATATCCTGGAATACTTGGCAGAAATGTTCCACAATGGTCTGTCTTACTCTTCCATTAAAATTCATGCTTCAGCAATTTCAGCAGAGTACAATACTGATCCACCTGTCTTCTCTCATCCTCTCCTAAGACAGTTTCTAAGAGGAATCAAAAACATCAATCCTGCAAGGAAACCACCTCTACCTACTTGGGACCTTAACTTCGTGTTGGAAAAACTAACACTGCCTCCCTTTGAACCAGCAGCATCTGCAGAACTACAGTTCCTGTCCTGGAAGACTGTTTTCCTTCTGGCCATAACCTCAGCAAGAAGAGTATCTGAGTTACAGGCCCTTATGGCAGTACAGCCATTTCTTATTTTTCATCAGGACAGAGTTTCATTGAGAACCAATCCTACATTTATGCCAAAGGTGGTATCCAGGGTTTCATTAAATCAAGCTACTCACTTGCCTACCTTCTTTCCAAATCCACAAAACAAAGGGGAGAAACTTCTGCACACCCTGGACATACACAGACAGTTGCGCTACTACTTGGACAGAACTAAAGGTTACAGAAAAACTGACCAGCTGTTGGTAGCATATGCTGCTGGGGCACAAGGAAAAGCAATTTCCAAACAGTCAATTTCAAAATGGATAGGGAATTGCATTTGTTTTTGTTACTCCTTTCATGGAAAAACTGTGCCAGCTAACATTAGACCTCATTCCACGAGAGCCACAGCCACCTTCACAGCCTTCTTAAGAGGGGTGGCTACCAAGGACATTTTAGAAGCTGCTACATGGAGCTCCGTGCATACATTTGCCAAGCATTACAATTTACCTTTATATTCCAGATCCAGAGCAGGCTTTGCTATGGCAGTCCTGCAGGGCATTTTAGCTACACCATCCTTTACATAGTTCCTCCACCCCCAGATTGGCTATGGTATTCTACCCATATGTGATGACTGCAGATGCATCCTTGAAGGACATAGTACAGTTTTGTACCTACCATAAATGTAGATGTCCGATAGGTATGCATCTGCAGTCAGGTTTACCCTCCCTCCTTCCCCTCTGTGGTATTTCTTGGGTACTTACCCCTATTATAGTTAGCTGGGGTGATCTATTATGGTGTATTTGTTTTTATATTATTGTGCATGTTTGGATTTTTAAATGCATCTCTCCAAATTTAGCCTTCCTTAGAGGGCACCTGGCATCTGGGGCAAGAAAAACTGAGGAAGATGGCGTTGGCTGATGCTTTTATACCCCAGGCGCTCTGACGTCGGGGAGGGTGCGACATCAGCTGACGTCGGACCCAGACTTTGGAATCCGGCCGACCGAAGGGCTGCCTGAGGCAGGACAACCCATATGTGATGACTGCAGATGCATACCTATCGGACATCTACATTTATGGTAGGTACAAAACTGTACTTTCTCAGAGGCGCTTTCGCAGCCATTGATGCCTGCTACCTCAGAGCCACAGGCCCGCTACCGACTCCCACGTGGAGCCAACTAGGCCTCTGGATACTCAAGGTATTGGACACTCAGAAACTATTCCCTCAGATGGGTCCGGAGCCGCTGAGCAGGCATCGGCTTC
The DNA here is from genome assembly GCF_019279795.1 of Protopterus annectens. Taxonomy (NCBI): domain Eukaryota; kingdom Metazoa; phylum Chordata; order Ceratodontiformes; family Protopteridae; genus Protopterus; species Protopterus annectens. The sequence goes on along the minus strand of NC_056747.1, from coordinate 414,063,357 downwards.
TGAGGGTGTTTTCAGACCTACACAGTTATATGTAAAGCCAACCTCAGCGTCAAAGCCAAGACTAAAACAGCTCTAAAGACAAAAAAACAAGTACGACATTCTCCTGGACAGACTTCCATGCCTAAGAAACAGATGCTTAAAATGGCCGAAGACGTAATTACTTTGATCTGGGGTTCCCATCCCCCTCCTGATAAGAGGCCTAGGCAAGAGACAGAAGATGACTCTTCAGATCAGGTTTCCATTTCCTCTGACTCCTCTTCTGAACAGGGATACTCTCTTCCTCCCTATGAGGATTCTGATGCTGAAGAATCTATTCCTTCAGCCTCTCCTCCTGAGGATTACTCTTTTGGGGAAACCCTGCATACCATGAGGGAGCACTTTCACTGGGAGAGCCAAGATTACTCAGAATCTAAGAAAAGGCACAGAGACTTTCTTTTACTACCTCAGCACAGACCTCTTGCTATATTCCACCTGTTTTAGACATTGTAGATGTATTTTCAGAGCCCGGCCTGTCTCCTGACTCTTTGCCCCCTGCACCTGTTAAGCCAGACAGATACTATGGGGTTCCAGATTCTCATAAATTTTTATATAAAAACCCTGCTGCTGACCCAGAAACTATATCTCAGGGTCCCAAAGGTGTCTCAAGGCTTCCAGTGCAAAAAACCCTGTCCCCTCTGATAGGGATTCTAGGGCACTGGACAGATGGGGGAAGAAAGTTTACACTTCTGCTACCTTGGCTGTAAGGGCTTTAAATTGTCAGTTTCATATGCTTAAATATCAGCAATACTTAATGTCACTGCTAAAACAGAAAATGTTGACAAATTCTGAGTGTTCTGAAAACAAGGAAATGCAGGATTTATTGCATGCAGCTGAACAAGTGGGAAAGCATACTTTGCAATGTGGTTTTGATTCACTGGAGGCCTCTTGCAGGGCCGCTGTTATGGGTTCTGTCATTAGAAGGCATGCTTGGTTAAAGCAACATAATCTGCCTGATCATGTTAAAGCAAAATTATTGGATGCTCCATTACAGCATGATACTTTGGTGTTAAGGCAGAAGAGGTGTTGAAGAAAATGGAGGATAAAGCGAAATCTATGCAGACAGTTAAGGATTTCTTACAGGTACAGCCACCCAGATGTAGCAGGACCTGACCTTCTAAGAATTGGTTCTTTCCAGTATCAGACAGGCCACAAAGTGGCAGATACAGACGCCCTAGAAGCAGATCCCAGCCCCCCAAGGCTCCTACAGGCCTAAACAATGGGGTGCTTCTACCTCCAAAAGCAGAGAAGACAAATCACAGCCATATAGAAAACAGTCCCAATGACTTTCCTCTGCCAATACCAAGCACTTAACTTTTGGCAGCCCCCTTAGGGGGAAGCTAGCACTTTTTTTCACAAAATTGGCACATGATCACCCAGGACAAATGGGTCTTGAATATAGTGTCTCAGGGCTACAGGTTCCACTTTCACACCCTTCCGAAGACAAAAGATATGCCAGACCTGCCACACATTCAATGGGCAGAGGCAAAAAAGTAAGATTCATCCATCATGGACAATGAGGGCTATTCAGCGAGTACCACAGCAAGAGCAGGGCCAATGATTTTCCTCAAGACTTTTCTTGGTACCCAGAAAGGACAAGTCCTGGAGGCCAATACTGGACCTGTCTATTCTGAACAAATTCCTGGATATACCAAAATTCAAGACGTTGACTTTGCAGCAGCTTCTGCCCATGCTGGGCAAGAACGTTTAGCTTGTGACTTTAGACCTAAAAGAGGCATACCTGCATGTCCCAATCAGACAAATATGCAGAAGATGCCTCATTTTCAAGGCTGGCTCAATGCATTACCAATTCTCTACACAGCCGTTTGGCTTATCTACTGTGCCCAAGGTCTTTACAAAGTGCCTGGCACCAGTAATTGCATTTTGCAGACAGAGGAATACAAATATATCCTTACTTGGACGACTGTCTAATTCAAGCAGAGAACAATGACATTCTTCTACGGCATCTGGCGTTTGTGAAAACACTTCTAACATGTCTAGGGTACACAGTCAACGAAAAGAAATCAAAACTAGTACCCTCTCAAGAGATAATATTCCTGGGTGCAAGCTTAAATACAACTGCCCAGATGGCTTATCTCAAGCCAGACAAACAAAGGCAACTGACTACCTATTTCAAAATGATGGCAACAAAGGCCCAGTTATCTGCAAGAAAAATTCTGCAGGCTTTGGGCTTCATGGCATCCTGCATCCTACTCATTCCATATGCAAGACTGCATATGAGGAAACTACAATGGTACCTAAAAAGTGTTTGGACTCAACATTGCCACACCCTGGAAACTATGATTACTCTCATTCCCTGCCTGCAACAGGAGTTTCAATGGTGGGCAAAGGCTTGTCACCAAAACAAGGGACAGCCATTCACATTACCCCCAGCTAGGCAGAGACTAACGACGGATGCATCAGATTATGCCTGGGGGGCCCACATGGCAGGAAGATGCATTCAGGGCACATGGGCCTCAAACCAAATGCATCTACATGTCAAGCAAAAAGAGATGCTAGCTGTTCAGAATGCCCTGACAGCCTTCAAGGACCTACTTCATCCAGGACAACTGTTGATAGACAGACAACACCACGGTCATGTGGTATATAAACAAGCAGGGGGGCACACATTCTTACCCCCTTTGCAGACTAGCCATGACTTTGTGGGACACAGCATTGACTTACCAAGTACATCTGCAGGCACATTTCCTGCCAGGAAGGAAAAATACTTTGGCAAACGAAGTAAGCAGAAACCTCATGGATCCCCACGAGTGGCAGCTGAATCCACAAGTCTTCAGCATAACAAGGAAATGGGGATGCCCGGACATAGATCTATTTGCCTCCCCTCACAACTACCAACTAAAAAGATTCTGCACAAGGATTTATCACAGACAAGCATGGAAATTGGACGCCCTGTCTTTCAGCTGGAAAAACCTATCAATATATGCCTTTCCCCCACTGCCTCTCCTCCCAAAGGTACTCCTAAAAGTCAGACAGGAGAAGCCAAAGATTATACTAATTGCCCCAGACTGGCCCTGCCAGTACTCGTATCCAATACTAAGGAACTTGTCTCAATGCCCAGCTTGGACCTTACCTCAGATACTTCATCTACTGTCCCAGCAAAACAATCAGATCTTGTACAGCCAACTCAGGACTTTAAACCTGGCAGCATGGTGGATAATGTAGCCATACAAAACACACCTCAGTAAAGCTGTGATGGATGTCATTTTGGAAGCCAGAAGGCGCTAGTACTAGAAAATCTTACGCTGGAAAATGGAAGAGATTCTGTGATTGGAACCAGGCACAAGGGACTGATACAGCTGTGCTCAATATTCCTCAGATTTTGCAATACTTAACTGAGATGCTGGACAAAGGCCCATCTTTTTTATCTATTAAAATTCATGCCTCTGCCATTTTGGCTCATTACAATACAGAGCCACCAATCTTTTCTCATCCCTTATTAAAGCGGTACCTCAGAGGAGCCAACAATGTAAGGCCTCCAAGGAGATCACCAATGCCCGCATGGGACCTTAACTATGTTTTGGAAAAACTCACCCTGCTTCCTTTTGAGTCAGCTGCTTCTGCTGATATAAAGTTTTTATCTTGGAAAACAGCTCTGCTCCTAGCAATAACTTCTGCAAGAAGAGTTTCAGAGCTACGGGCACTCATGGCTGTGGAACCTTTTATCATTTTTTATCCAGACAGGGTCTCTCTGAGGACAAACCCAACATTTATGCCCAAGGTGGTTTCCAGTGTGGTTCTTAACCAAACTATTCATCTGCCAACTTTTTATCCAAATCCACAGAACAAGGGGGAGAGAATTCTGCATTCTTTGGATGTACACAGACAGCTTAGATTCTACTTGGACAGAACCAAAGTTTTCAGAAAGACAGAGCAATTACTAGTGGCATATGCTGCAGGATCACAAGGAAAGGCCATCTCAAAGCAGACTTTCAAAGTGGATAGGCCACTGCATTCGTTTCTGCTACTTACACCATACCAAGTCAGTGCCCAAGGGCATTAGGCCACATTCAACCAGAGCTGCAGCCACTTCACAGCCTTTCTCAGGGGAGTACAAACCAAGGACATTTTAGAGGCTGCTACTTGGAGTTCAGTGCACACCTTTACAAAGCACTATCATCTACCACTCTACTCTAAATCCAGGGCAGGCTTTGCCACTGCAGTTCTGCAGGGCCTCATAGCCGCTCCTAACGCTGTTTAGCTCCAGCCTCCCATCCATAGCTTTGGGACTCTACCAAAATGTAATGACTGCAGCAGTGAAACACGAAGAACATAATACGGTTGTGTACACTTACCATAAATGTAGATGTTAGAGTGTATTCACTGTTGCAGTCCAGGTTACCCATCCACCATCCCCCTTTTTCTTCTGATGGAACCTATCTTTCCTTCTCTGATTTATGCAACCTATGTGGTGTATTTGCTTGTAGGTGAAGGTAAAGTTTATATTGGTGCATGTAGATATATATATATATATATATATATATATATATATATATATATATATATATAAATAAATTTTGGCTACCCTTTTAGGGGGCACCTGACATCTGGGGCAAGAAAAAATAAATAAAATGGCGTTGGCCGCATCTTTTATACCCCTGACGTCAGGGAAGGGGCGACAGCAGCCGACACAGGACCCAGGACTTTGGAATTCAGGCCGACTGAGGGCAACCTGCAAGCAGGATTACCCAAATGTAATGACTGCAACAGTGAATACACTCGAACATCTACATTTATGGTAAGTGTACACAACTGTACTTTATAGAGAGAAGCAAGTAAATGAAGAATGTTGAGTATTGAGTTTTTTTTTCTACAAATACATGTCAGTATACTAAGTAGCAAGTCTGCAGCTGGTCTTCATGTCTCCATGGAGACAATCTGATAGAGAAACTGGAGACAATCAGGTGGAAGGGTATTGGTGGGGGTGGGGGGATTGGCTAGGACATTTTTCTGAGAACAAAGTTTTTTTCCAGCGTGAGAGCCTTAAAGATGCTACAAACCAATTAGACTTGAAGTAAAGTTTTTTGTTTGTTTGTTTTTGAAATGCAGTGGGGATACTAATGTTAACAGGGGCTTTTATTCTTTCCTTTTCTCCCTTCTCTTTTTCTTTAAGTTTTAAGAAATGTAGGCAGTGCAGTTAAAAAAAAAAAAAAAGGTAGGGGAGAGGAAGGGGTGGTTAAGAGAGTACGACAAAAGAAAAATCAGACTGTGTTAAAACCCTAGGCGTTATCCAGTAACAAGTTTATTACGAAGCATGTAAATGAAAAAGAATATTGAATACTATAAAGCTTTTTTCTGGTAAACAAGGGACTCTTAACAGATTTGTGTCTGGTTTGCTTGTCACTAGAAGACAGTTTGATAAAGAGAAATGGCTTAGAGAAAGTGTTTACTGACAGCATTAAAGTGTTTTCTTAGCTGGGAGAGCTATAAAGGTGATCTAAACAAATAGCACAAACTGTACCATGTGTCTTAGTGTGACTAACCTTTCTTTTTGGTTAACTCTAGCCTGTCTGTGTGGCTAACAGCTTAAAACTTTTGTTATTATTAGGAAACAAAATCTTCAATATTTGAAGATGTACATAGTTGTGCGTGTTAAGTTAATAGATTTTACGAGGGGTTTGGGAGGTTGGTTGCTCTGTTTGAGAGCTTTAAAAAACAAAGTTATGTAAGATGTGGCATAGGCACAAATGACTATGACACAAAACAACTGCATAAAACATCAGCCTGCTGAACTGTATATACATTCTCTTCTCTCTCCTGTATATTGTATCTTGGGCACCTGCCTACCCTGCCCTAACCTCCTGATAATACCCTCCTGAACACTCTGGCCAAGAACCAGCTAAAACGGACTCCTAATCCAAAACTATAAGGCCTCACTGCTCTCTGAGTTCTTCCTACAACAAGGATTCAAGAAAGTATGTGTACTATTGTAACCCTGTGCAGTTAATAAGTTGATTCTACTAGGTCACTGTACACTTCCCTGCCAGTCTAGCCAGCAGCCACTACCACCTCTTCTTTACTACTTGCACTACTAGTTCTCCCCTTATTTTCAATCCCCCTTCTCTGCTGCTTTTAGTTCTCCCCGTATTTCCTTACCCCCTATCCTGACCCTTGATAGCTTCTTCCTCCCTTTCCTGTTTCTCCCCCTGGGATCTCTACTGTTTCGGACTGACTGGCCACTAGGTGGCGCCTCCCTACCTTCTTGATATCCCCTCTACTTTTCCCACTCCTCCCTTATCTCCCCTATTACAGCCTCCTTCCCTCTGCTCTCTCCCGGAATCCTAGTTACTCTTTGCTTTATATACAGCCCTCCTCTATCCCTTTTCTGAAGTCTCTTCCTTTTCCCACTGTCCTTCTCTTTTGCATCTACCCTCTAACTCCACTTCTCTGTACATCTCACTACCCATTCACATCTCTGCTTCACTTACCTTACCTATTCACATCTCTGCTAAAGCTTACCTTCTGAATACTCACTCTTTATTGATTGTCCTCCTCACTTTTCCTCCTCTGGCTCTTCCCGCTCTGTTCGCCCTGCCAGCTCACTCCGCTCCCCTACCCTGCCCCCACATCCCACCCGCCCCAACACCTCTACATTTATACCTCACTAGCTCCTCCCACCATTTCTTATAACCAATCACAGTCTTTTCCCTCCTCCCTCAATTCCTTCATCAATTAACCAATCTCTACCCCCTCTTATCTCCCCACCCACTCTTACTCCTCCCTCTTCTCCATTCACTTACTCCTCCCTCTTCTCACTACACTTTACCTTCCCCTCTCCACTCCAAAAATTCATATCTCCCTTCCACTCCTTTACCTTTCTCTCCATAACTGATTCCTACTTCCTTTCTTATTTCTCACTTCCATACCCCACCCATTCCAAACATGCCCTCCCAAATCCTCTCTACTTTCAGACTCCCCTTCTGTATTCTCATCTTTCTTATTTATCTCTGTCATGCTACTTCATATTCCTTAAAAGCTCACCCATACCTACCTTCTACTCATACTATCACTTTCACTCACCCGCAACCTCTTCTACTCTCTCACTTCCACTCCATTTCCCCCTCCCTTATCCAAACAAACCTACTGCACCTTTTCCATCCCAAACTACTCTCCTCCACTACAAAAAGCTTCTCTCTCATATCTCCACTAACCCCAAACAACTTCCTCCATTCCAAACTTAAAAGGCATAAAGTTATCTCATGTAATTTCCTTGCCTTATCTGGAGACATTCATCCTAACCCTGACCCCTTCCTCTGGACAAACAACTCCTTCCCTCCATCCCCTACCTACCTTACCTAAGCCTCTCCCCCCTTCTCCTTCTTCTCCTACTTCCTCTCTTAGCACCCTCAAGGTCTTCACTATCAATGCCCAGAGCCTTAACAACAAAATTCACCATGTTCATGGTTGGATCAATCACAACCAACCTGACCTCTTAGCCATCTCCGAAACCTGGCTAAAACCTCGTATCTCTGATTCTGAAATCCTACCTCCAGGCTTCAACATCCTCAGGAGTGACCGATTAAACAAAAAAGGTGGAGGATCTGCCCTAATCTACTCTAACCTTCTCTCCATAATCCCCCTTCATATCCCCACCCCTCAATTCAAAAATACTAAAAGTCTCCTCCGACTCAATAAACACAAAAATATCTGCATCATCTACTTATACATCTCCCCAGGTGATGATATCTCCACTCTTGAGAATATTCTCCACTGGGCCTCATCTGAAATAAAATATGAAACCGTTATTCTAGGTGACGTCAGCATTGACTGGAACAAAATAAACACTCCTTCCCCCTCCCTAGCCATCAATCTTTTCAACTTCTCCCAAGTAATCCACTCTACAACCCAACCTAGAAAAATCCACCCCCCAGGATCCATCGTAGATTGGATTTTAGTCTCCCATCCAAACAAAATCTCTCTCTCTGGCACTATCCCTGACTCCTTTAGTGACCATCTCCCTGCCTTCATTCATCGCTCTGCTAACCCCTCACAATTCAAACATAATTGCATCCAAACTCGTAACCTTAGCAACTTCAACCCCACATACTTCTCTAACATTTTCAAACAAATTAACTGGCAATTCCTTAACACTCTCTCCCTTGACAACGCTGTTGAGCATTTTAACTCTTTCTTCCTAAATACTCTCAACTCCCTAGCCCCCCTAAGAAACAAACGAATCAAAGCCAATTCTGCTCCTTGGCTCACCAAAGAGACTAAACATACCATGCATCTCCGAGTCAAATCCTGGAAGCTTTTTCAGAAAAGTAATCTGCCTTCTGCTATGCTCCAGTATACCCAACTCCGCAACCAAGTAAAAAAATTAATCTCCTTGGACAAAAAAAATTACTACAATAAACTTCAGTCCAATAATAACAACAACCCAAAACAGTTCTGGAAATCTGTTAACTCTCTTCTCCATCCTGGGTCAAGAAGTAACCCTGCTCTGACCCTAGTTTAACTGACAAAGAACTGAGCTCTCACTTCAACACTTTCTTTACAGATTTTATAACTAAGCCAACCAAAACATTTCCCGACAATAATCCATCCAACTTCCTAAACTCTCCTAATAACAGCCCCTCTATGTTCCAGCTCAAACCAGTTTCCACGATGTTTATAAAAAAGCTGTTATCCAAACTAAAGCCATGCTCTAATGCCCCCGACAACATTCCCCCCCTCCTTCCTCAAATGCGCAGCCGAAGGCATTGCTCTCACACTTAGCATCCTGATCAACCCATCCTTAAGAGTCATACATACCCAAACTTTGGCGTTCTGCCTACATTCTACCACTTCACAAAGGAGGTAAAAACACCTCCATTTCTAACTTCCACCCCATAGCCCTACTCTCTCCAATATCTAAAATTCTAGAAAAATGTGTCCACCACCAACTTTTACCCTACTTAACTCAGAATCAGCTACTTGCTCCCACCCAACACGGTTTCCGCCCCGGCCACAGCACCATAACTGCCCTACTCTCCTCCTTAGAAACTGTTAATTAAGCCCGAGATTCTGGTCTTCTTGTATCCACTGTTCTGTTAGATCTTTCTAAAGCCTTTGACACCATATCCCATACACACCTTCTCTCTCATCTCTCCAACCTTAATCTCTCCCCTAATACTCTTTCCTGGTTCTCCAGTTACCTTTCTGACAGATCTCAGGCTGTCAGATGGAAGGACTCTACCTCTTCCTTCTTACCTACTCCTACCGGAGTTCCTCAGGGATCCATCCTCTGTCCCATACTTTTCAACATCTTCATAAATAACCTTCACACTGCCCTCCCTGACACTACAGTCATCCAATACGCTGATGACTCTACCTTAGTTTGTGCCGCCCCCAACTTCTCTGAACTTCTGTCCAAAACACAAATAGCTTTTTCCACTACAGAAAACTGGATGCACAAAAACCATCTCTCCCTCAACTCCAATAAATCTAAAATACTAATTTTCCACCCTACCAAGGCTTCTTCCTAAGCCAAACCAACACTCCTATAGAAGTGGTCCCTTCCGCTAAACTCCTTGGCATTACCATTGATGAACACCTCAAATTCGATCTCCACATACAACAAAACATAAAAAAAAACACCAAAAGTTAGGCATGCTCTACAGGAATAATCTATTTCTTTCAAACTCCTCTAGGCACACCTTAGCAACCACCTACCTCCTTCCCTCTTTCCTTTATGGTGCCCCTCTACTAACTAATCTGTCTGCTTCCCTCACCTCTAAACTTGAAGCTTGCTATAATAAGATCTCTAAATTCGCCACTAAATCCAAAACCTCAACCCACCACTGCCTTACCCCTTCAATCTCTGAACTGGTTAGAACTCCCTAACCACCTTGACTATCTTCAACTAACAACCGCTCACAAATTAATATTCTACCCAGAAAAATGCTCAGCTTTATCCAACATCCTTCCCCCTTACATCCCTAACTGATCATTGAGATCAGAACACCAAAACCTAATCTCCATTCACAGACCTAAACATTCCGCTGGCCAGCTACTACTATCCGTCTCTCTAGGCAAAAAATGGAACTCTCTCTCTCCTTCACTTAGGACTATACCTAACACAGAATACTTCAAGACCCAAATCTACTCACACCTATCATCCAAATGGAAATGTTCTTGCTTTCACCCTATATAAATTGTAGGGATTTTCTACACTAAGCCACTCTCTACCCCTGCACATATCTGCTCTCTGATTTCATTTCTAATTCCCAAAATGATTTAGCCAACTCTCAGTTGACTGTAAAGAGGAAAATATTGCAAATTATGTAAAAAAAAAAAATTGATGTTTTTGTTATTTTGCACTGTTCTTACTATGTATTCTTACTGTTTGGATATTTCTATTGTATTTTATCTTGTGCGTTTGTAACCTTGATTGTACTGCCTTTGGAGCTTTTCTCCCTGGGCCTCCACTGAAAATGGGTACTTCATGGCCCAGTGGACTTCCCCGGTAATCAAACTGAAATAAATAAATAAATCAATCAATAAATAAATAAAAGTTGAAACTAGACATTTAACAAACAAGCAGTTATAACCAAGTAAAAAAAAAAAGAAACAGTGCCTCCACCACTCTGTGCTCGAAACTCAAAAACCAAAGGCACTTGGAAGGAGACACCACTTCAGTTCCACAGAGTTATTTTCACTCGATTTTATTCCAAAACCAAAATACAAAAATGATTAACCATTGATGTATAACCATAGACACTTAACAGGGTCACCACGTTTTCATTTTTCCTGTGTAAGAATTCATCAGATACACAACTAATCCCAATACAGTCCCTTAAATACTGAGAAAAATTAAATTAAAAATACAATTAAGAATGCAAATGAGCCACTAATAAATGTTTCATTGCCTACATTAATAGGGTTACCACCTGTCCCACTTTGCGAGGGACAGTCCCTCTTTGGGTGGTTGTGTCATGACCAAAAATATTAAAAATGGCAAATGTCCAGATTGTAGGACATAGTTATATCCCATATTTTATGTAATAGTTGCATAAAAGTTATTTCTGTATCTAAAATACCTAAATGTTACAAGAAACCGAATAAGCAACTAAACTGCTACAAGAATAAGCTTTTATTTAGACAAAAAAGTAAAGTTCTATCCTTTGTACTGACCATGGGTATGTGTCGGCCTGTAAAATCTGGTGTGTCCTGAAAATGTCCCACTATGGCCATTTGAAAAGGTGGCAACCCTATTAATACCTCAAATAATGTAAAACCTTACATCTTGCTTAGTGTTAAACTACATCCAATATAAAAATATTTACTGAAAAAATACATTCAAATAAAATAAATACCTCTGTTAAAATGCCAAGTAAAATTTCAAATGGCTAAATACAAAGACATTATCATATGTAATCCAAGGTCTCCATCTATTGGCCAAAACCCCCTTATTACAAATAAAATAATGCTGTTCCAATGAAATGGTTGTAAAACAAAAAATATTTTAAAATACTAAAATAGAAATGTAGCAATAAGAATCATTAGGAAACTTGAAGTTATTCCTAAACCATGCAGCAGCCTGAATGACAATTCATGTTGCAATTTGGCTCCTCTAATTTTAAGAAGTGAAGCTAGAGAAATATTGTCATTGAGGCCAGAGAACAAGTTGGCTTGCAACGTTACCATAACTCTCGGTATTCAATTGTTGTCTCCCAAAAAGCAGTTATACATAAAAGGTGGGAACACTAGCTTTTTAAGAAAATGATTTCTGTAATGTCTTTCAATCTGAATTGTCTTACAGATAAATATAAAAAAGAAAGAATAGTGAACTATATTAAAAAATGTAGAGTGCAAATAGCTATGTACAGGAGGCACACCTGGAAAGAACTGAACATGTGAATTCGGGAAAGAAAGATTTTAAGGATAGTTATTCAGCAGAATGTCTGGGGCAAAGGGAAAGAGGAATACTTACAGTAATTTCAAGAGGAGCTCTTATAGTGATAGAAGAGGGGAAAAAAGATGGTAATGGAAGATGCAGAGGGGCTCCTGGCTAGGGAGGAGAATTACACTTGCATTCATTTACATCCCACCTAAAACTGCTATAATGGAGCTTTAGAAAATTCTTGGAGAGATAATCAGCTTTCAGCAAGGAATATTACTTCTAGGTGGAGACTGGTATTTGGTTTCACAGTAATGAAGATGTGTACGGGAGGCCTAGAAGGCAAAATATAACAAAGAAGGGTAGATTTTTGAAGAAATTTATGAAAATGTTTGTCATAGAAGATGTGAATTCAGTACTAGGAGTTAGGAATTAATTTGCATGTTGTTCACAGAGATACAAAAATTGGGCTAGGCCAGATAGATTTTATATTTATTTTATTTAACATTTGTTGACCGGGAAAGTCCGACTAGGTTCCACAGATCCTGTTTTCAGCAGAGGCCTGGGGAGAAATGCTCCGGAAGAGTGGATGATATTAGAGTGGGAGTTGCAAAGGGCATAGCCAGCATGTTTTTAGGATCTCGTTATCTTCCTTGTTACAGGATTTCTAGGCTTGGTGACAGCCCTATCTCACGGGAAATGCACCCAATAACTATTTCAGATCATATCCACAAAATGAAGCAGCTTTTCAGGCAAAACAATAAAGCCCCGAGCAGGGCAAGCTTAGCAAATTGTGAAAAAATCCACGGACGGCTCAGCACACTTCAGTTCACTTTATTCCACAGAAACACAGCACATTTTTTCACCATTTTCTAAGCTTGCCCTGCTCAGGGCTTTATTGTTTTGCCTGAAAAGCTGTTGTATTTGGAAGCTGCTGTGAATTTTGTTTTGTTTTTTCTTTATTTCAGATCATATGCCAATAATTAAAATAAAAACTCAAGTTAATGAAATAAAAATGAGACACTGGCAGTTGAAAAGAGAGGAATTTAAGGAATGAGTTCAAGAGCTGCTAGAGAAGATAGAATTTTCTTCTGAAAACATAGCTAGGGAGTGGGATAAACATTAAACTGGAGTTTAAAATTAGCATGGAACTAAAGGAAAAGGAGATATGGTTAAGTAAGTATTATTTAGAGGGATTGACATACGTAAAAGTATTGCAAAATGGGGGGAATCTCTCAACAAGAAAAGGCACAACTGCAGAATGCTAAACAGAAAATAAGGGATTACCTTGATAATGTACACAAGTTTAGAAAGACTGCTGTTAAGCAACTACTTTTTGATAATTGTAGAGCACAAAAACTTTTAGCACAACTCTGGCAACAGAAAGTGGAAAGGGCTGTCACCAAGCCTAGGAATCCTGTAACAAGGAAGGTAACGAGATCCCAAAAACATGCTGGCTATGCCCTTGCAACTCCCACTCTAATATCATCCACCCCATCCAACCACTACCTTTCTTTCCACTCCACTAACTACCTTGATTATAGCAAGCTCAGATGTTCATAAGCCAGTACTTATTATACAGCACAAACTTCTTCTTGTAACATTTGTTAATGTCTGGTATGCACTTCACAGATAAAGATTCTAGTTGTCTACTGATGTACTATGTTCTTCATCTGTAAATATGTTGTAAGTAATTGCTATGTAAATTGTTATTCACTATGTAATCCAATGTATATACTGTCTGTTTATTTTAACTGTGGAGCTTTTCTCCCCGGGCCTCTGCTGAAAATGGACCTACGTCCAGTCGGACACTCACGGTCAACAAATTTAAATAAATAAATAAATCCTGTAGAAGTATTAGAAATATTTCGGAAATTTTATGGAACTCTGTATAAAGCAGAGAAATATAGAAATCAAGAAAAGGCACAAATGGAAATTTTTATGGAAGAATTAAATATGTCAAGGTTAGAGGTAGATGAGGCTCAAGCAGTAACAGGATAGGAAGAGATGAGATAAAAGGGCTATGTATAACCAATCTACAGGAAAGTCCCCAGGAATAGATGGCATTCCTGTAGAAGTTAGGAGGGAAAAAAATGATGAAGCTTTGGAAGGTACCAGCATCCTGGAAGAAGGTGGTGGTAATGGTAATACCTAAAGAGGGTAAAGATCCATTGAATCCAGCCCGTTTTAATACTAAACCATGATTATAAAGTGTTTGTCTATAATGGCAAAAGTGATACCAAGACTGATATGGATCAGTGTGGTTTTGTGGAGAGGAGGCAAACATTTGACAATATTAACAACACTGATGATCCAGAGGGAAGCAGAAGTAAGAACACTTTTATTGGTGGGTCTTGATGCAGAGAACACATTTGACTGAGTAGACTGGGACTTCATGAGCAGGGCAGTGGAAGCATTTGATTTCCCTGATACCAATTATAAGGTTAATTGCAAGTATATATGAGGGATGAAAATTAAAGTGGGTGGGGTCCTCTCCGATAACTTCTGCTTGAGTAGAGGAACCAGGCAGGGTTGTCTGCTTTCTCCTTTGTTTGTATTATATTTAGAAACATTGGAAAAGAAAATAAGGGACTTGGAAATTCAAGGATATAATTGGTATGGTAGTCAGGAAAAGGTGGCTCTATTTGCAGATGATGATTTATACATGACAAAACCAGAAAGGGACATTACAGTGATGTGGAATCTTCTCTGGATACAAAAATTAATGAAGCTAAAACAAAGGCAATATCAGTAAATTATGTATCTACACAAGAGTTGGTCCAACAATATTCATATTTATGGGGACATAAATGAAGTATTTAGGCATATGGATTAGAAATGACTCTTGTGACAGCTAAGGATTTGTGGAAAGAGACTAAACCGAATATAATACAAAAACTGAGAAACTGGAAACTTTGTTATATGGACATGTATACTAAGATGGTCATTAAAATGTTTAGTCCCTTTAGTCTTGTACGCATTTTATCAACAAGAGGAGAAGCTGTAGATAGCAATTAAAAAAGAGTTGAAGGATTTTATCTGGGAAAGGAAGACGGCGAGGGTCAATTTGGGATAAGATTCTTCCAATAGAGAGAGGCGGACTAGGATTACCCAATTTGAGGGGGTATTTTAGAGCAACATAGTTAAGAATTTTATGTATAGCACAAGCAGAAAACTGAAATTCAAAGTGGAAAGGAATGATGATGATACAGGGAGAAGGAGAGGTTGGGATTTTGGGTGCAGACTCTTAAGGAGAACAACAGTCATACAGAGTATTGTAATCCTAAAATAACGGAGTATTCTAAGAACTAAACCAGCACAAGAATGGAGAAGAGATTTTGCCAATAAGGATGACTGTGGTTAGTGATACAGATAATAGGCCAGAGTAAGCTCAAATTTATTGGAGAAAACTAGCAAAGGAACCAAGGTTTTGGGAGCAAATAACTAGAAAAAGGAAAGGTAATAGAATAGGAAGAGGCCAATAATATATTTGGACTGCAGGTTAGAGATGCTCTTCCCTATTAAGGATTGATATCAGAGTATAGGCAATGAGAAAGAAATAGAGGGGCTCCTGAATGAAAGGCCAGCACTGGTAGAGTTTTTAATAGAATCTAGAACAGAAGCTGCCATTAAAAAAGGAGTAATTAGTAAAGCATATAAAATGTTGCATGATAATTATAAGAATCAAGCATAAGAGCTTAGAAGGAATTGGAAAGAGATTGGATAAGCAATTCACAAAGAGACATTGGGGGTATATATGTATATCTCCCAAATATGCAACAAAGTCTAGAAGATGTAGGATATTTGCCTTTAAGTGTTTACTTAGGTATTTTTATACCCCAAGTATATACTCCAAAGAGTTTTTCCTCAGGTGGATAGCAAATGGGAGGTGTGATGGGTAAGAAAGAGGTGGCTGGGAACATATTTTTCTGGGAGTGTTCATAGGTAGGTACTAGGCTATTGGCCCTAGGAACTATATAAGCCTAGCCAAAAAAGTACCCTGGCTTTCACCACCCAAGAAAATAATTTTCCTGTGCCCCTGTCAAGCCGAGCCCCAGAGGTGATCCCCAAGGTGAATTTCCTATTTCCCATCCAGTCGTCAATATTTTTCTTGAGTGCTAATGAGGAGCTTTGTTTGATGTAGATAGGTAGTTTGTTCCAGAGTATGGGAAGTCTCTAGGACAGGAATCTATCCCTCCAGCATGTTCTGTTTATTGTGGTGACAAGGTTTAGGTCCCTAGAGTGTGTAGCTCGGAGGATTGGAATTTCTTTAAGTAGAGCATGTCCAACAGCTCTGGGTTTGACGTAGCTTTGTATGTTGGGCAGAGATCGCCTATAAGTAGGCGATATGCAATGGAGTAAAGCTGGTGTTTTTTTAGATGGGCGTAGGGCATCTTTTTGAGGCCGGTAATCCTCTTTATAAGGTATTTCTGCGGCCTTTCCAGTTGTTGTAGATGTCTTGTGAGGTACATACCAAAAGGGGCATTGTACTCTATAATGGGTCTAATGAGTGACGAGTCGAAGGGAACAATGACCTGTTTTTTCCTGGATGAGAAACCTTTTGTGATGAGGTGTGCAACGTAGAAGGATTTCCTGACTACTGTGGCAATGTGATTATCAAAAGAGACTACTGTCCACCTGTGTCCCAAAGGTCTCATCACACTTTCGGTGTTAAGTAGATGACCACCTATGTGGTAGCTCATGGGTATAGAGTTTTTACCAAAGGGGATGACAGTGCACATTTTGGCATTAAGCTTGAGGCCATGGCTTTGACTCCAGGCATCTGTCTCAGTGAGGCCCTTTTGTAGGATGCCCACATCGTTAGGAGTTTCGATTATGGGTCCTAGTTTGTAGTCATCTGAGAATTTTGTTAGCCAAAGACCTTCTGTGTTAGCCTGTACTTTAGATACCAAACAGGAGAGGACCCAGGACTGAACCCTGTGGTACTCCACTTGTCACTGGTCTGAAGTCGGATTTGGAGTCTGCTACTTTCACAGTGTGGGTTCCGTCAGTGAGCCAGTTGGCAACCCATCTTGTGACATAGGGATTATACCTAGTTTAGTGAGTTTATCTATAATTCCAGAGTGGGGGATGGTGTCAAAAGCCTTGGCGAGATCTAGATAGGCTGTGTGAACCACCTTACTCTCGTATACGGTTTGGTGACTGCTTCAAATAAGTTTGTCAGGTTTAGGAGACATGATCTGCCTTTTATAAACCCAAATTGGGTGGGGTCCAGAGTTTGGGGATTACCAATGCCTGTTTACAAGTTCCATGGCTTGCAGACTAGGCTCGTTAGGCTAATGAGGCGGTAGTTCCCGGGGTCCGTGGTGGCTCCCCCCTTTGTGGAGTGGGATAACAGTCACTGTGCGCCATTCAGTGGGCACAAAGCCTGAAGTTTGGCTATGATTGAACATGGTGCTTAGATGGGGCGCCCGTTCATTCTGTAGTTCATGTAGAACGCAGGCTGGGATGTTGTCATGTCCCATGGATGCTGTGTTCTTGGCTTTGGAGAGTGTGTTTTTTACCTGTGCAGCCGTGATTACAGGAACTTTGCATTCTTCAATATAGAGATGGGCCTTTAGGGAGTGAGAGAGGGGTAAAGTTAGCACTGAACCTATCTGCCAGGATGTTGGCAATATCAGTGGGTTCTTTATATTTAGTGCCATTGTGCTGTAACTCAGAGCAGATCTGAGTGTTGCCATTGAAATTCTTGACATAGCTGTAGAATGCTTTGTGGTTGTGTTTAGACTCAGTGGCGATTGTTTTTGTAACTAGCTTTGGAGGATTTTATGAGGGATCTCAGCTTCTTACTGAGGCCGACCAGGGAGTTCCTCCAGTCATGGGATTTTACTTTTTTTTTTTTTGCAGCAGTTTCTTTCTTCTGTTGTAGAGTTTGTTTATGGCAGGGGACCACTAGATTGGCTTCCTTTTTTTGGAGGATAGCATCTTGGTTCTGTTAGGGATAGCACGATCCATGCACTCGTGTAAGTGCTTATAAAGCACATTTCTGTAGGATTCAGCAGTTGTACCTCTATTGCCCGTCTGCATGGGTGTTGTGAAGTTGCCACGTCTGTCATAAGAAGCGGGAAGTTGGCTTTGGAGAAATTTTTTTACAGTGGTTTCCCTAATGGGGGGTTGGGGTGGGATGTGGATGTCTAGGGTGATTAGCTTTTGGTCGGATCTGACTTAACTAGGAATTGACCTCAGGTGTGGAACACCAGTTGCCCATGTTGGTAATGACCAGGTCTAGGATATTGCTGCCCCTGGTGGGGGTGTGGATAAGTTGATCCAAGGCATTGGAATTTATGAATTCCAGAAAATGTTGAGCAAAAGAGTTGGTACATGAGTAATGTTCCCAGTTAATGGTGGGATAGTTGAAATCTCCCATTATGATGGTGTTCGGTTGTACCCTAATATTTTCCAGTGTATCAAGAAATGAGGAGTGCGAATCCTGGGACATGGTGTGGGATCTGTAGCAAGTTACAGTTTGGATTGCGGTCTTGCCCAGAGTTAGTTGCATTTGGATAATCTCGGCTGCATTATGCTGAGCAACTAGCCTGGAGGTGTGGATATCCTTAATGAATGTGGACACGCCTCCGCCTTTAGTGTTTCAGTCCAGGTTAGATGGCCGAAAGGTGTGGTATGAATTATAGCCTGGTAATGCAGGGGTGTTCTCTGGAGCCTTGAACCAGGTCTCTGTCACTGCACAGATGTCTATGTTCTCCATTTGAAGGAGTGCCTCGAGTGAATGCATTTTGAGGTTTAGACTTCTAGCACTGAGTAGCATTACGCTCAGATTTTGCTTGCTTGTACCTGTTACGGTGGTGAATTTGTCATTTGAACCTTGCCTAAAAAAGGCACTATAGGGGTGGCAAGAGCCTTAGCCAGTATCCGGAATCCCAAGGGCGACAGGTGCAGGTCATCTCTGGCAAAGCATTGTGGTCTGTTGATCATGACATCCCAGGCAGACAGATACTGGATCCCCTTATAATGACACCAGATGCTTAGCCAATTGTTCAAGTCAATCATTTTGTCCTTGTACTGTGGTATCATTCTGGGTGATGGCAGTATTCTACTCAGGGCTGGGATCATACCTGCCTGGGTTACAAGATCGGAGAGCTCCTCCATGTCTCTTTTCATGTAGTCCAGTAAGTTACGTCTCGGGTCATTCACACCAGCATGGACAATGACAGAGTGTAACTAGCTGGCAGATTTTAGGGATTCCCTACAGACTGCTCTGTCAGAGATGCTGGGTGAGCGGATTGGATTGACTGGGGAGAAGATTTTTTTGAGCTATGATACAGAATCGGAATTGCCTAGACATAGTAAAGCTTTGCTGAGTCTAATTATGGTGGCTGCCAAAAAAAGCAATTACTAGAAAATGGAAATCAAAGTCTACAACAACTTTATTAGAAGTAGTGAATATAGTAACAGATATAACAACTGGAATTGGGTTCTTTAGAAAAGGGAAGGAGCAAACTACATAGGAAAAATGGGAATTGTGAGGGAACAAGGGTTGAGGCAAAATTTGAATGAGCTATATAATTCTTAATTAACAATGATTGGATAGAGTGTAAATTATGTATAATGTTTGCTAGGTACTGACCTGGCAATAATGTTGCAATCCTAGAGAACTTTCTCTCCTGGCTCACTCAACATGTCCCCTATGGAGCCCTCATACTTGGAGATGTTACCATAGACTGGTCTAAGCTGTCTCCCTCATCCCCTACCCATAATCTCAACCTCCATGGATTTCACCAACACATTTCTACCCCCACTAGAGCTAACCAAAACTACGCTTCTGGACTTCTCCTGCACTGGATTCTTACCTCAGCTCCCAACCATTACTATAACCCTAGCATATTTCCAGACTCTCTAAGTGATCACTCTCCAACCTTTATTCATAGATTCACCCAACATTTTCTCAAAGATCATACTTGCAGAATATGCCAGAACCTCACCCATTTTGATTCGGACACTTTTAACTCTAAACTATCTGGCATCAATTGGTTGGTCCATCCTATACCACCTCCCTCTCAATGAGGCTGTCAAGTCCTTCAGTAAGATTTTCCTTTATACTATTGACCATTCTTGAAATATCAGAATTAAATCCAAGTATGCCCCCTGGCTTACAAAACAAACCCGACTGATCATGCACAAAAGAGAGAACACCTGGAAATCCTGGGTTAAAAATAAATCCCCTCCCTTACTTCAGACATACATAGAGTTCAGAAACTAGACCAAAAAAACTAGTCATCAAAGATAAGAGAACTTATTTTTCCTCTAAGCAACACAACCCTCACAAAAATAAAAAAAAATATTCTGGACCTTCAACAACCTACTCCACCCAGGTAAACCCACTACTCTCAACCTCTTTCCACACAACACTGCCAGTGAAACTGCCACTCTCCTCAACTGTTTCATAGAAACTATCCAAAAGCTCACACGTATAGTACATCTTACCCAACCCCATTATCACCTCTTAACAAAACTTTTCCCAATAAATTTTCTTTCCAGTCAGTCCCAATTACCACTGTTAAATCTCTTGTAAATAAACTTAAGCCTTGCTCCCCCTCTGCTGACCAACTATCCTCCCACTTTCTAAAAATAGCTGCACAATCCATCGCCTACCATGTTACTATACTTATTAATCCTTCCATCTCTGAGACCTTTGTCCCGGATATCTGGAAATCCTTTAATACAATCCCTTCTTCACAAAGGCAGCAACTCTACTGATCCCTCTAACTTTAGACCCATTGCTATCCTGTCCCCCCTTTTTAAAATTTTAGAAAATTGCATCCATGCTCAGTTAATCAAACACCCCCTTGACAACAGTCTCCTTAGTCCTACCCAACATGGCTTTAGACCCCACCATAGCACAGCCAATGCATTACACTCCTTTACTCAAACAATAGCTGAAGCCCGTGACAATAACTTGCACATCTTTTGTCTATTTCTTGATCTTTTAAAGGCTTTTGATGCTGTCTGTCACTGTAAACTCCTTACTAAACTTTGTGATCAACATCTCCCTTCCTTCTCCATCAACTGGTTCTCTAGCTACCTCTCCTGGAGGCAGCTGTCTATCCGCTGGCAAACTTTCCTCTCTTCATTCCTCCCTGTAAACACTGGAGTTCCCCAAGAATTGATTCTAGTCCCCCTTCTGTTCAATGTATTCACTAACAGACTTCACTCTGCTACTAACCTCTCTACACTTCTACAATATGCTGATGACTCCACCCTCATCACCTCTGCCCACAACATCCCTGAACTCCTGTCACTCAAACCTTCACCTCAGTCGAAACCTGGCTATCTGATAACCAGTTAATATTAACTCAAAAAAAAAAAAAAACTAAACTCCTTCTCTTCTTCCCTAAAACGCTCGCCCAGCACAAGCCCCCTTTATCACATGTCTTAATGATACCATCATCAAACCTGAACCCCATACCAAACTACTTGGAGTAATTATTGATGATGAACTAAAATTCGATACACCTAGCCAACAATGTATAAAAAAAGACCCACCAGAAACACTGACTTCTCTATGACACCAGAAATTTCTGTCTTCCAAACCTTCCCTCACTCAGTCCCTTCTTCTAAATGTTGCCCCTGGCCTTACTTCACTTATCACTAAACTAGAGCAAACTTATCACAAAATAGCCAGGTTTGCCTGTAATCTTCCCTATAAATCCCTCCACTGTCTCACCCTTAAATCACTCCAGTGGCCAGAATTCTCTAAACTACTTCTACCCCAATTTCACATTACACAAACTATCCTGAATCCTCATCCTGCCTTCCATCTGCAGTGTAGTCTTCTACTACAACCCCCATTGTCACCTTCGTACTTCCAGCAGAGACACCTCCTTGACATATATAAACCCAATAAAGATATAGCAAAGATCCTGTACAAATACTCTGTTCCACATGCTTGGAGCTCACTCCCTTAAAAACATAAGAAGCATTCATCAAAAACACCTGTTCAAAAAAGAACTTAAATTTTTTCTTCAGATTACATGGTCCTGCCCTTGTCTAACCCCCACTCGATCTAGTCTCTTCTCAACTTTAACTCCTTTTCCCTTTTCTATGCTTTACTTCCTTGTACTTGCCTCATATACCTTTATACCTCCCTTTCCCTTCACTTGTATAGCATATATATTCATACATATCTTTATTTAAAAAAAAGAAAAACTATATTTTTGATTGAGTGGTTTCTGTTTGCATGTACTTCGTGTGATATTCTCTAGACCTGTCCATTGTTATTTAACCTACTCTATGTGAAGATATTCACTAACTGTTGATTTTCTTATGTTTCATGGTGGTTTTAATTTTTTACTTATTTTTATTTGATATTTATTGTAAAAATATGCAATACTTCTGGAGCTTTTCTCTTCGTATCTCCACTGAAAATGGGCCCCTGGCTCAATTGGACTGACCCGGTTAACAAAAGTCAATAAATAAAAATAAAGTGGTGTCATTTTATTTTCCATTTATATAAATGTAAGGTTGGCTATATCATATGTAAAACTTTAATGAAGATGTTTGTTGAAAAAAAAACACTTAGACATTACACAGTGTCTTGGATGCAGTAAAGCAGCTTAAACCCTGTAAAATTAATATTGAAAACAAATGGGCTTCATGGAATTGACAGTCAGGTAGCTACCCTTCAGTGCTGGGGAGCTAGGTAACCATTTTGGGAAGAACTTCCGCAACAGCATTTTCTGTGGGGAAAAAATGTGCTTTTTTTGTAATTTTTTATGTTTTATGCTACACCTCATATTCTGTGGACTCTGTCGTGCTTTATAAAGGGATTTTTATCTGAGAAATGTTTGAGAGAGAAAACTGCCAAAATCTGTTTTACTGGATTTTTTTTCTATAAATTTGTAGACTACTTAATGAGAGGGGCAGGGTTTTGATGCTTTTGGGAACTGTCACTGAATTTTTTACCCCAGAATCCTTACTTTTATATCAGGAGGTTTGCCGAGTCATCCCGGGTTCAATACTCGCCCTTCAGGCATTTTGCTTGACTTTGCAATCAAGCAATTGACAGTCTTTCAGTTTTCCTTCTCCCATCCACAAGAAGAAGAAAAACATTTCTTGGCAGTCTTTGGGTGACTCTGTAGTGGCTAGACTTGGTTCCTCAGACTGCTGATTGTGTTATTATCCCTCTGGTGTAGTTCCTCAGGAGGCCACTAAGGACCAAGAGTTAGACACATTGTGTGGGTGTGGGGTTGTCCTCACCAAGCAAGGTAGAACTACTCTTGTTGTTCTCAGGTGAAGGAATGCATGAAACCTCTACCACGTAGCTGGGCTACGGTGCCTGATTCCCTTGACTCTCCTAGGAAAGAAAAAGAAAGCAAAACATTAAGAATGTCTCTCTTCCTGTTTCTATAACTATGGATTGGTTCAGTTATGAGAAGATTTGCTTGATTAGATTCTCAAAATGTGCCAGATGATGGAAAAACTGAGATTTTAAATTCATCCCTTGACAAAGATGATCTGTTTGGCCCTTCTGCTGCTAAAGTCCTTAAGAGATTTGATGAAAGATGAAAATTAATTCAAGCGGTTCCCATTGGCCCTACTGCTGCTAAAGTCCTTTAGAGATTTGATGAAAGAGGAAAATTAATTCAAGAGTTTCCCATACCTTTCAACCCTCCTTTTCTAAGTTAGTAAGAAACTTTCCTTCTGATTCAGGACTCTCTTTCACAAAGCAGAGTAAGCAATCTCATTGGGTCAAATAAACAGAATTTAAAAAAAAAAAAGTGGCAAGGAGGCTGTACAAAGAAGGGGGCAGAGCCTCCATAGCCAAGGGCAGTCCTGAAAGTCAAAGTGAGACAGTCTATTCAGCCCCCCCCCTATCGGCAAACATTAAATCTTTTCCCTCAGTCTAGGCGTTACTGTTCCCCAGTAGCATCTGATCATCTCAGACATATGGATTCCGAGAATCATCTAAAGGGCTACAGGTGGCAGTAGGAGTTCCTTCTTTTCCAGGGGAGTCATGCTCATCCTGAAAACCAAACATCTATTTCCTCCAGTTTTAGAACATGTGATGTCTTTCTCCTCTCGTTTTGCAGTATTCTAGACATGTGGGATCTTCCTCCTGAGGCGACCTGAACGTCTGGCCCATATAGAGAAGCTTAGCCTGACTGCTGTATGGTGCTTGGGACATCACATGTACCAGAAACTGTGAGCCATAAATGTGACATCCACATGCACAGACCTCAGAACTTCTCTGCTGCCAGTCAAACGTCAGCTCGCTCGTTCTGCTCTGTGCCAGTGTCTTCAAAAAGTTAAGTACCCATTGAGGAACATTTTCTGTTCTGGTTGCTGTTTTTTTTTTCTTTCTTTCCATAAGCTGATGCCGTCCATATTATCTAGAAAGGGAAAATGTAAGTGCGTGCATCATATCCCGCACAAAGACCGCCACGACCTCTGCTTCTTTTGTTTAGGGCCTTCCCACGACTACAAAGCGTGTTCCATTTGCCAGTTGTTCATCCCTAAAACTCTGCGCAGCCATCTCACAGCCCTAAACGTATTTGTGGAAAACCAATGTCTTAAGCAACTTGCTTTGGGTATGGAAGCAACGCCTGCCATATCAGCTGAACCACCAAGTAAAAAAAAAGGCCAAAGTTAGTATGGCTGGAAAAAGCATCTGTGCCTCTGAGTTTGGATATCCTGCCAGCTGCCAATTTAGGGGCTAAGCTATGTCCGATGGCTTTGACGACTTCAGGCACTGTTTCAGATGCCACCCTAGTTTCTCCAGCCGGCACGTCCATGGAGGTACCAGCAACGTTAGTTTCTGAGGTCGGGGGGGGCAGGGCAGCTTCCATAACTGAGGAAAGCTCTTCTAATCCTCTGGTGTCCTTGGATCCTAGGCTTATGCCTGCACAACCAGGACCAAAGACTCCTTTTCTAAAAAAGAAACAGAAGTCTAAGCATTTGTCTGCTCGTTTAGAAGACATTCCTGACTGGCAGGCATTCTCTCAATGTCTCTTCTAGGCCTTTATGGCCCTTAGCCCTACATCCTCACAGACTCCTTCTGGTCTGCCAGCTTTGAGTCCTAGGCATGCTTCATTAGCCCCTTGCCCCATCTACAGACACGGAAGAAGATTCTTCATCTTCCTCTTCAGATGATTCCCTTTCATATTCCTCACAACTGGCTTCTCCCTTGGGATATTGTTCTCCTGAAGAGGACTCTCGAAGATGATTCCCCACCTGAAGACATCACCTTTGGGGAAACTGTTTCCAGAGTGAGGGAGTACTTCAAATGGGATTCCACACAAATGACAGAAATTCAGAAGAGATACAAGCTTCTGCAGATGGAATCCCCCTCCCCCTCGGCCATTCCTCCAGTTATCCCAACCTAGTTGGACACCTTTGCCTCAGCATCCAAAGCCCCAGATTCTCAGCCACCAGCACCAAAAAAGACCAGACAGGTTCTCTAAAGTCCTTGATTACTTAAAAATTCTTATCTAGCCTGCTGTGGCAGACCCTGCTGTAATTGTCTGTCCAGATAAACAATCCAGGCAGATTCCATTTTCTTCCTTGCTCCCATTGGCTAAAGATAGTAAAATGATGGACAGGTTAGGGAAGAAAATCTACACATCTTCCACCCTGGCCTTTAGAGCCATCAGTTACCAAATACATGTGGTCAAATATGTCTTGGACCTGGTCTCACAAGCCATGGATCAACTGAACTCTATTACAGATTCACCCTATAAGGCACAGGTGGCTTCTGTCCTTTCATTAGCTGCACAGGTTACTAGACACTCTGTAGAATGTAGCTATAATGCTGCAGAAGCATCATCCAGGTCAGCTGCTTCAGCCTCAGTCCTCCATATGTACTCTTGGCTCAGGCTACAACCATTGCTGAATGATTTCAAAAGCAAAATTATGGACGCTCCTCTTGACAATAGCTTTCTCTTTGGAAAGCAGTCTGCAGAACTGTTTAAAAACCTGCAAGAAAAGTGCAAGGAGCTGCAGGACCTCAAACACTTTTTTTGTCTCACCAGTGCCTATATTTCATAGAAACTACCCTGCTAAACCCAGATTTGTCAGGAAGACTTCAGCTCCACCCTCCACCAAACCCAGAAAAGGTGGAAATGTAAACAAAAATAAATGTCCAAACAAAGGTTTGCAGTATTAAGCGAAGTCAAAAGCTAATGTTCACCAGAAGACAATTTAATGAAATGCTTTTCATCTGCACTGTGTGCAGACTTCTTCAGACATACAAAAAACATTTTAAAAACTTCCTTTTAAAAACATTTAAACTGGTATAATGAACCAATCATAACACACAATTAAGGTGATTAATTAGAGCTGCTGCATTGATTGTTAGCATGCACCATGAAGTAAGCTCAAAGTAAACTTTTATGCAAAACTCTCCATGAATAACTGGAACAGTGATTGTCAAACACACTAAAGAAACTTCATAACAAAAGCATAAAATTAAAAATTTAAAACACAGTAAAAGTGAACAAAAGTTCACAAACCAAAACTCATACTAAAATTTTAAACTTATATAACAGATAAAATAAAACAAATAAATCTACGTAAGCAAATTACAGCAGATATATACATAGTTCATTAATGGTAAGCCAAGAAAGTTACTTATCTTACCCGCACCTTTTCAAACTTTTCAATTTAAGAATACACCTTATAGAGCAGGACTCATTGAGACCTGGGAAAATACAAGCATTCAGTTTGATTTGCCAGGTTAGTTCTAATTCTTCTAACAAGAGGTGTAAGGGTGCACTCCTTCTGTCGTTATTCACCTGGTCTATTACTAGAAATTTGAAACTATGATTCTTATATTTTAAAGTATGTTTGGCTAGTGCGTTGTCCAATTTGTTCCTAGTTATTGCATATTTGATGTTCATAAATGTGTTCATACCCAGAAAAGGTGCCAGAAAGCCTTTGTCATCCAGGCCTACCTTCTCTCAAATTACTCAGACAGCCTTTTCATGACAGACCTAGCAGTGCGTGACTGGCAGACGCTTAACACTTCATCTCCCATTTTTGCCCGCCTCTTTCACAGTCTTCCCTTGTGGCAATAGATCACCTCAGACACCTGGATCCTGTCAATAGTGGAAAAAGGGTATTTCATAACCTGGAGGGGAAAACCTCTCCCAGAAGGTATCCCACACCCTCCAAAGGGCCAAATTCATCTCATCCTGCAAGTCATTCAAGATCTTGTCAGGTTACAATTCAAAAGGTCCCTCCAGGCCAGGAAGGCCTAGGTTTTTATTCCAGACTCTTCCTAGTCCCATGAAAGGATGGCCCATGGAAGACCCGTCTTGGACCTAGACCTTCTAAACCCTTTCTTCCATGTACTCATCTTCTGCATGCTGTCCCTCCAAACACTTCATCCATTCCTGGCCCCCAGTTCTTATCCAGCCACTTTAGACCTGAAGGATGCATATCTTCACATCCCTATCCACCCATCTTATTGGAAATTCCTGCATTTTGCAGTGCACTCCTTGCACTGTCTGTTTACTGCCTTGCCCTTTGATTTCTCCACAGCACCAAGAGTATTCACAAAATGTGTAGCTCCTGTAGTGGCCTTTTGCAGAACAAAAGGTGTTCAAATTTTCCCATACTTAGACAATCTCCTTATCCAGGCAGATCATCCAAATACTCTACAAAGGCACATACAATTCACCATTTCCCTTCTCGAAGGCCTAGGTTTCACAATCAACCATCTCAAATCCTCACTTAACTCCCTCCCTGGACCAGGTGTTCTTGGGTTACAGAATAAGAGCAGAATTGATGAAGGCCTTTCTTCCCCCAGAAAAGGTCACATCTTTGACCACTTTCTTCCAGGATCTACTCCTAGCCAGCTGCATTTCTGCTAGGGGAGTCCCTACGCCTCTTGCGGTTTATGGCAGCCACGTTTCCCATGTTGCCCCTAGCCAGGTTGCATATGAACATTTCAGTGGTACCTGAAGAATATTTGGTCCCAGCATTACCACCCACTAGAGTTTCAGATACCCTATTCCTTCCTTGTCTCAAGAAAGAGATTTTGTGGTGGATCCAGAAAATTCATCTGAACCCAGGACTACCATTACAGCTACTCCCTTCGAGTCAACAGATGTACACAGCATCAGATCTGGGATGGGAGCAGCTATGAATGGACTGAAAGTTCAGGGCCAATAGGACTGCTATCTTTGGGAAAAAAACGTGTCAGGGGAAGTGACGGCCCTTATCTTAGTCCTAAAAACATTCTTTCCCCTCATACACCCAGGACCCAAGAGTCTTTACAGACAACACCACAGTCCTGTGGTATATTAACAAGCAAGGGGGGACAAAATCCTCCTTACTCTGCGTGCTGTCCATCCAAGCTTGGGAAATGGCTACCCTCTCCAAGGTGACGCTGCAGGCAGTTTACATCCCACCTCAAAACAATGTTCAGGTGGATGCTGTCAGCAGGTCATTGTCATGGAATCTGGATTGGATGTTGCCCAGGGATGTCTTCCTAGACATAGTCCACCTGTGGGGTACACCACAATTAGATCCGTTTGCCTCCCCTCAGAACAGACAACTGAAGCTATTCTGCATAAGAACTCCCTCCCCACAAACGTGGAGGGTGGACGCCTTCTCAATCTCCTGGAATGGGATTTTTTTATGCATCCCTCCCCTTTCAATCTCATACAGAAAGTCCTGCTGAAAATTCAACAGGACAAACTGAAAATCTTGTTGACCCCTTTTTGGCCAAGGCAGCACTGGTTCCCTCTTCTTTTTTCTCTAGCCAAGTGTAGTCACCACGTTACCCCCAAGGTGGACCTCATCACACAACAGAATGGATCACTTGTCCATCTACACCTCCAAACCCTTAGACTAACCCTGTAGATAATAAACTTTTGATCCCTTTAGACACCTTTATTTAGATGATGTGCTTTCTGTCTTGCAGGAGCCCAGGAAACCCACTACCAGGAGATCCTACCTATCCAAGTGGAAAAGGTTCTCCAGTTGGTGTCTTCGCAGACTAGATCCCATTCAGGCAGATGTACCTCTAGTTTTGTCTTGTTTGTGTGAGCTCCTTAAGTCTGAACTTTTATCTTCCTCAGTGAAAGTCCATTTATCAGCCATCTTTGCTGACTTACCTCAGTCCACCTTTGTTTATCCATATTAGAGATAAAACTTTTCCTTAAGGTGGTACTTCACATCATGCCCCCAAGGAAACTTATCACTCCTCCTCCTTGGGACCTGTATTTCATTCTAGAAAAACTCACTACTGCCCCCTTCGAGCCAGCAGCATCAGCCAACTTGAAGATGTGCACTTGGAAAACAGTGCGTCTTGTTGCCCTAACTTTGGCCAGAAGGGTCTCAGAACTGCAAGCACTCATGGCTAACCCCCACCATACCTGATATTTCATAATGGTAGGGTCTGTCTTTGTATAAACTCGTCCTTCATGCAAAAAGTGGTCAGTGAATTAACACTTTACCAGTCCATCCACTTTACCCATGTTCTTTCCTTCCCCAAAAAATGACAGTAGAAGAGTGCTCTAATCCCTGGATGTTCACAGACAACTTGGATTTTACCTAGACAAGACTAAGAACATCAGAAAGTCAAACCAGTTGTTTGTATCCTTTGACTGGATTAAGGATGTTAGATTGATTTACAAGTTTTAAGAGTAAGCAATTAAATGAAAAAGAATATTATGAGGCTTTTTTCTAGCAAAACATGTATGCTCGGTAGCAGTTGTGCAACTGGTCTTCATGTTTCAATGGAAACAGTCTGATAAAGAAACTGGCTGCCTGGGCCTCATGTCTCCATTGAGACAATGTGATTAAAAAGAAACTGGCTATAGGTTGATGGAGAATAATTGGCTGAAGGAAAAAAAAAACATGAAGAGAAACTGGCTAGGACATAATGTTTTATGAAAGCATTCAGGGGTTTTCCCAGGTGGGAGGGCTATAAAGAAAAGACAAAACCAGTTAGCACTTAGAAGCACAGGTTGCATCATGCATCTTAGCATGTTTAACCTTTATTTTAGGTTATTCAGGTTTGTGTGTGTGGCTGTTAGCTTGAGATTTTTGTTCCTATTAGAAGAGTAAAATGTGAGTGTTTGAAAATTTATATAGTTATATGTGTTAGTATTTTAAGTTAATGGGTTTTAGGGGGGGTATTGGATGTGTGTGTTTTTTGTTTGAGGGCTTTCAGTAAAAGTTTTCTAAGATGTGATATAGGCTCATATGGGTATTACAAGAAACAACTGTATAAAAGTTGAACCTGTCAAACAGTGCATGCATATAACACTTTTATATTACATATAAGCTGGAAATAGACATTTAACAAAAAAGGTGTTATACATAAAAGGTGGGAATAACTTTTTAATGTAATGATGCTTTCTCTAATGACTAAATGTCAACGGTCTCACACATAAATACAAAAAACAGAGAGTAGAGTACAAATAGCTGTGTTACAGGAGAGACACTTGGAAAGAACTGAACATGTGAGTTTAAGTTTTTCAGGATGGTTATTCAGTGGAATACCTAGGACAAAGGAAATGAGGAGTTAGTTATATTAATTGCAAAAGGAACTCCAGTAATGATAAAAGACGATAAAAAGATAATGGTAGATTTGTAGTACCTACTGGCAGGTGAGGAGTATTACACTGCGATGTATTTATATTCCACCTAAAACTGCTATAGTGGAGCTTAAGAAAAATCTGGGAGAAATCAGTTTTCAGCAAGAAATATTACTTACAGGTGGGGAATAGAGTGTGATTTGTAACAGTGAAGATGTGTGTGTGGGAGGAGGGGGGAGGGCCCAGAAGGGAAAGTATAACAAAGGAGGGTAGATTTTTAAAGAAATTTATAAAAATATTTGGCATGGCTTATGTGAATTCAGTAACGGGAGTTTGGAGTGAATTTACATTTTCTCAAAGATGTAAAAACTGGGCTAAGCTAGACAGAATTTGCATGTCACAGGAACATGTGGATTTAATCGAAGGTCTTGATACATACCCAATAACTATTTCAGGTCAAGTACCAGCAATAACTAAAATAAAAATACAATGCAATAAAAATGAGACACTGGCTGTTTCCCACCTATCTGTTGAAAAGAGAGGAATTTAAGGAATGGGTAGTGGAGATTATTCAGGAGCTATTAGAGAATATAAATTTCTTCTGAAAGTATAGCTAGGAAGTGGGATACAATTAAGGTGGAGTTTAAAAATATGGTGGAAATAAGACTGGGAACTGTGGTTCAGAAGTAATGAGAGTTATTTAGAGGGACTGACAAATGTTAAAGTATTAAAGTGTTGCAGAATAGGGGGAATCTCCCAGAACAAGAAGAGGATCAACTGCTGAATGCTAAGCAGAAAACAAGGGATTACCTTGATGTGCATAGATTTAGAAAAATTGCTGTTAAGCAACTGTTTTTTGATAATTACAGTAGAGCACAAAAACTTTTAGCATAATGACTCTGGCAACAGAAAGTAGAAAGGGCTATCACCAAGCTTAGGGAGCCTATAACAAGGAAGGTAATGAGAGGTCCTGTAGAGGTATTAGAAATATTTCAGAAATTCTTAAGTCTTTATAAAGCAGAGAAATATGGAAATCAATATAGTCTAAATCAACCTTAGATTAGATAGAAAATGTACAGAAAAGACAGATTGTTGGCTTGGATTTGTTAATGTTGGAATTTTTTTTTTTTTTTTTTTTATTTTCCTTTTGATTGTGAGTGCTGTACCTTTGATCAATACATGAGGTTGATATATATGTGAAATTAACCAATGGAAGCATTTTGTATATATTGTATATAATGTGTGAATTTGTAATATGGTTGTGAAAAATAATAAAAAATGATTATTGAAAAAAAAAAAAAAAGGAAATCAAGAAAATATACAAATGGAAATGTTTTTGGAAGGATGAAATATGCCAAGGTTAGAGGTAGATTAGGTTCAATTTGTAACTGTTTGCAATTTTTCTTATCTCTTCCTATCCTATGTATAACCAATCTACAGGAAAGTCCCCAGGAATAGATGGTGTTCCTGTTGAAGTTTGGAAGCTAGGAGGGAATAGACTGAAAGATCTGGAAGGTTTTGTTTAACAGTATTTTAAGTTGAGGGAGAAGTACCAATATCCTGGAAGAGAAAGCAGTAGCTGTAATATCTAAAGAGGGTAAAGATCCATTAGACCCAGCTTCAAACAGGCCCATTTCAATGCTAAACCTTGATTATACAGTGTTCATGTGTATAATGGGTAAAATAATGACAAAAGCAATGCCAAAATAGATGGATATGCATCACTGTGGTATTATGGAGAGGAGGCAAACCTTTGGCATCATTAATAGAATACTTAAGATCTAGAGGGAAGGAGAATGTAAGAAGATACCATTGTTGTTGGTGGATCTTGATGCAGAGAAAACATTTGACAGAGTAAGCTGAGACTTTGAGAGGGCAATGGAAACATTTACATTTCCTGAAAAAAGTTATTAGGTTGATTATGAGAATATATGAGGGAATCAGAGGTGAAGATTAGTGGGTGGGTTCCTTTCTGATAATTTCTACTTGAACAGAACAACCAGGGAAAGGGTGTCCTCTTTCCCCTTTCTTATTTGCGTTGTATTTAGAACCACTGGCAAAGAAAATAAGAAACTCAGAAATTCAAGGATGTAATTGGTATGGTAGGCAAGAAAAGCTGGCTGTGTTTACAGTTGATATTATTTTATACCTGACAAAATTAGAAAGCGACATTAGTGTTGGGGAACATTTTGAGATGGTTTCGGATCTTTTTGGGATATAAAATTAATGAAGCTAAAACAGACAATAGTAAATTATGTACACACGCACACATGGGTTCAGCAATATCTGTACTTATGGGGACATGGTAAATGAAATCTTTTGGAGTATGGATTAAAGCGGATTCTTGTGTGACAGTTAAGAATATGTGGGAAGAGGCTAAACAAAAGATGGTACAAAAACTGAGAAACTGGAAGCTGTGTTATATGTATATGGATATTAAGATACACGCAGTCAAAATGTTTTAGTCCCTTTGGTCTTATACACAGGTCAGGCATATTTTTATTTAACCAGAGGAGAAGTTGTGGGTAGCAATTAATAAAGAGCTGAAGGACTTTATCTGGGAAGGGAAGACTGCAAGAGTCAAGTGGGATAAGCTGATACTTCTAGTTGAACAGGGCGGATTGGGATTACCCAATTTGAAGTGATATTTCAGAGCTGCACAGTTAAGGCTGCTATACATAGTGCAAGCAGAAACAATAATTCAAAGTGGAAAGGGATGATGATGAAAGGGGGGGGGGCTCAAGAAACAAGGTGAGACTGGAATTTTGGATGCAGGCCTTTAAGGAGAATAACAGTAATCGTACCGAATATTATATCCATAAAGTAACAGAAATTGTTCTATGATCTAAGCCAACACGGGAATGGAGAAAGATTCTGCCGATAGGGATGACTGCAGTTAGGGATATAGACATTAGGCAAGAGGGGGCTGGAATTTATTGGAGAAAACTGGCAAAGGAACCAAGGTATTGGGCATGAATAAGTAGAAAAGGAAGGGTAATAGAATGGGAAGAGGCCAAGAATTTATTTGGAGTACAGAATAAGATGGTCTTCCCTGTCTAGGAATGTTGTCAGAGTATAGGCAAAGAGAAAGAAATAGGGGGGTCCTAAACGGAAGACCAGTATTGGTAGAATTTGATTGGTATCTAGAACAGAAGCTGCCATTAAAAAAATAATAATTAGTAGAGCATATAAAATATTGCATGGTAACTTTAAGAATCAATAAGAGGAGGTTAGAAAGGATTGGGAAGAGAGACTGGATAAGCAATTCACAAAACGACAATAGGAGGATATATGTACATCTCCAAATATGCAACAAAATCTAGAAGATTTAGGATTTTTGCTTGGGAATATTTACATAGATATTTTTATATCCCAAGTAGACTCCAGGGAAATTTTCCTCAAGTATTCAACAAATGTTGGAAGTGTCATGGGGAAGAAAGCGGTACTTGGGAACACATTTTCTAGGAGTGCAAGGGGTTGGCGGACTTTAAGGATTCCCTGCGGGATGCACTGTTAGAGATGATTGACGGGCGGATTGGTGTGACGAGGGAGATGATTTTTCTGAGGTATGATACAGAATCGGAATTGCCTGGACATAAGTCCTTGCTGTGTCTAATTATGGTGTCTGCCAAAAAAGCAGTTACTAGAAAATGGAAATCAAAATCTAAACCAACTGTATTAAAAGTAGTGAATATAGTAAAAGATAAAACAACTGGAATTGAGATCTTTCGAAAAGAGTAGGAGCAAACTACGTAGGAAAAATGGGAATTGTGAGAACATTACATACAGGGAAGGAATGAGTTTTAAAAGAAGGCAGGACTTAAATGAGCTACGTAGTGCTTGACTGAAGATGATTGGGTAGATAAGTGATGTATAATGTTTGCAACTGGGAAGTGTCATTATGGTTTGTGAGGTAAAATGCTTGCAGCTAGGACTGTCTTGATTCGTTTTCATTTATATAATTGTATGATTGCTTATGTCATAAGTGATAGTTTAATAAAGATGTTTCTTTAAGAAAAGGGGCAGGAAGTGAATAATTTATGTAGTGCTGCTTAGGTTATATGATATATAGCAATATATAATGTTTGTTAATTTAATGCAGTTTAATTACTTTTGTATAAATATAAATTTGCCTATGTCACAATTAATAATTCAATAAAGGTGTTTAAACAAAAACAAAAAAAAAAACGGTGCAAGTTAGAATGCAACTGCCTTTGCTTTTTGGTTAGGGTGTCCTTGTTGCATAATTCTACCAAAAGGCATATTCCACAAAGGGTCATTGTTAATTTTAGAATCTCTAATGGGATCCAGGGTCATATGTAACATGTTTGATTCATATCCTCAGGTTATGAAATCATTTTCAAGATCATTCATATTTTGAGAAAAGGGGCCTAATTATCTGTAGCCTTGTGATTTTATTATATTGTGCTTAGTTTTTACTGGATGCATCTCTGTGAAGTAGGTAGTTCACTCTTGTTGTTTTCCTGTATAAGTTACTAATTAATTGTCCTCTGTCTTCTATCAATACTTGACAGTCGTATCAAAGAACTGCACTGACTCTTAGCTGTTGGAAGTGGTATAAATCTATGGGTGTATATCACATAATCGAAATCCCAAAATATCGAACACCATAAGCTCTAACTTGGAATGTTGAAATGTGATATAATCGAAATCTCAGAACAGCGATGTTTTTTTTCCCATGGAAAACATTTTCTGTTCCGAGAAACACACACACAACACAAGCGCACCAGAAAAAGTAATCCACACATATACACTTAAAATCCTACATGTTCATCATGTTTCACTGTTGCAGTCATTACACTTGGGTTATCCTGCTGGCAGGCTACCCGCAGTCGGCCCGAGTTCCAAAGTCTTAGTCCGGCGTCGGTTGCTGTCGCCTCTTCCCTGACGTCAGTGCACCAGGGGTATAAAAGACGCAACTGACGCCATTTTCTTCAGTCTTTCTTACCGTGCGGTGCCCAAAGCAAAAGCAGTTCGCAAGTGCTGGTCGTCCGACTCCTAAGATTTTCAAAATTGAGTTTCAGAACTGAAGTCTTAAATAAAGCTAAGTACCCCTTTTTCTTGCTCCAGACCGATGTCAGTAAAAGTTAATTGTATTTCTTGTTGGAAGCAAAAAACTTTCACTCTTACTGTATTCCTTGCCTAGGCCCTGACCACGACATTACCAGTTGTTGGTTTTGTGCTAGATTTAATAAACGCACTATTAAACGTTGGTTTGATTTTGCTTTACATTATTTTGGCCGAAGGTTTAATTACATAATGCCGTCAGAACAACCGACGACCGGAATTTATAAAAAAACGCAAAGACAAAGAAAAAAGGACAGGCATCCGAGGTCCAAAACCGACGACGAAGCCTCTTCTAGGCCAGTCGCCGGTTCTCAGTGAGGCGCTTTCACAGCCCCTGACACCCGCTACCTCAGAGCCACAGGCCATATCCAACAGCCACGTGGAGACGCCGAGGCCTGTGGAAACTCAAGGTATTGGGACTATGGAAACTATTCCCTCAGATGGGTCTGGAGCCGCTGAGCAGGCACCAGCTTCTGAGGGTGTTTTCAGACCTTCACAGCTTACAATTAAGCCCACTACAGCAGCCAAGGCAAAGTCAAAAACACCATTAAAGACAAGGAAACAAGTACAGCATTCTCCTGAACAGTCATCCATGCCAAAGAAACAGAAGCTTAAAATGGCCGAAGACCTAATTACTTTAATCAGGGGTTCCCATTGCCCTCCTGACAAAAGGCCTAGGCAAGACACTGACTATGATTCCTCTGACCAGGTTTCTATTTCCTCTGATTCCTCTTCTGATCAGGGATGTTCTCTCCCTCCCTATGAGGACCGTGATGCAGAAGAGTCTATACCTTCAGCCTCTCCGCCTGAGGATTATTCTTTTGGGGAAACCCGGCACACCATGAGGGAGCATTTCCATTGGGAGAGCCAGGATTACTCAGAATCCAAGAAAAGGCTCAGAGACTTTCTTTTATTGCCTCAGCACAGGACCCTGGCTATTGCCCCTGTGCTTGATATTGTAGATGATGTTTTCTCTGAATCCAGTCTGACTCCTGATTCTTTACCCCCTGCACCAGTCAAGCCAGACAGGTACTACAGGGTCCCTGACTCTCATAAATTTCTTTACAAAAACCCTGCTGCAGATCCAGAAACAATTTCTCAGGGTCCTAAAGGGGTTAAGGCTTCCACTGCTAAAAATCCTGTCCCCTCGGATAGGGATTCCAGAGCTCTGGACAGGTGGGGGGAATAAAGTTTACACTTGCGCTACTTTAGCTGTAAGGGCTTTAAATTGCCAGTTTCACATGCTTAAATATCAGCAGTACCTCGTGTCATTGTTAAAACAGGAAATGGTTTCAAACTCGGAAAGTCCTGACAGTAAGGAAATGCAGGATTTATTGCAGCTGAACAAGTGGGAAAGCATACTCTACAATGTGGTTTTGATTCATTAGAGGCTTCTTGTAGAGCCGCAGTTACAGGCTCTGTTATTCGAAGGCATGCTTGGTTGAAAGAACAAAGTTTACCTGACCATGTTAAAGTAAAATTATTGGATGCTCCACTACAGCATGATACTTTGTTTGGTGTTAAGGCAGAAGAGGTGTTAAAGAAAATGGAGGATAAAGCAAAATCAATGCAGACAGTAAAGGATTTCTTACAGGTTCAACCACCTAGATTTAGCAGAAACTGGCCTTCAAAAAATTGGTCCTTTCCAGTGTCAGACAGGCCACAAAGAGGCAGATACAGACACCCAAGAGTTAGATCTCAGCCCCAAGGCTCCTACAGACCTAAACAATGGGGTGCTTCAGCCCCCAAAGGAGGGGAAGACAGAATCATAACCTTATAGGAAACAGTCCCAATGACTTACCTCTAAAGATGCCAAGCACTTACTTTTGGCAGCACCCCTAGGGGGAAAACTACCACTTTTCTCAAAAAAATTGGCACATAATAACCCGGGACAAATGGGTACTGAATATTGTTTCTCAGGGTTACAGGTTCCACTTCCACACGCTTCCAAAATCAAAAGGTATGCCGGACCTGCCACAAAACCAATGGGCAGAGGCGCAAAAACAAATTGCTGCTCTCATAGACATGGGAGCTATTCAAAGAGTACCACAGCAAGAACAGGGGCAAGGATTTTACTCAAGACTTTTCTTAGTACCCAGAAAGGACAAAGCCTGGAGACCAATACTGGACCTGTCAATCCTAAATACTTTCCTGGATGTTCCAAAATTCAAAATGTTAACACTACAGCAACTTCTACCCATGCTGGGCAAGAAGGCTTGGATAGTTACTTTGGACCTCAAGGAGGCATACCTGCATGTCCCAATCAGACAAATTTGCAGAAGATACCTCAGATTCATAGCAGGCTCAATGCATTACCAATTCTCTGCACTGCCCTTTGGCTTATCTACTGCGCCCAGGGTCTTCACAAAATGCCTGGCACCAGTAATTGCATTTTGCAGACAAAAAGGAATTCAAATATATCCCTACTTGGACGACTGCCTTATTCAAGCAGAGAGCAAGGACATTCTACTAAAGCATCTGGCATTTGTAAAAAGATTACTAATTTGCCTAGGGTACACAGTAAACGAAAAGAAATCAAAACTAGTGCCCTCTCGAGATAATATTCCTGGGTGCAAGCTTAAATACAACTGCCCAGATGGTTTATCTCACGCCAGACAAACAAAGGCAACTGACTCATTACTTCTTCAGTCAGCTACGCTGCCTGTTAGAGGGCAGTTTTTGTTTTTCTTGGTTCGGGTTTGAAGGCTGGTTAAGTTGTTGATGACTGTGAGCTTTTGCGTTGTTAGTGTTTGCTATAGGGGCAGATATACTTTGTGTATACCTTCCTTATTTCTTAAGGGTGTAAGGTAAAAAGTGCGCTGGATGAAGTATATTATTTAGAGCCGCGCACTGCTAAAAGAGAAAGGTTGTTGCAAGCCAGAGACTCAACGCAGGGAGCGCCGCTGTTTTAAAAGAACCAGGTGGAGCTCCGGACAGTTGTTAAACCAGGTTGCCAGCTCAGGAAGTAGGCGGTCTTTGGAGGCTCCGGGAGTCCCTCTACTGTCTTCTTTAGAGCACTCAGTGGAGGCCGGGGGGACTGAAGTCTGTCCTGAAGGTTCTTAAGTGGTACTCTCTTTCTTAGGTGGTTTCTGCCTTCTCCTTTCTTTTGAAGGGTTTTCTTTGGTGTGTTCTTCTCTCTCTTCTCAGGGTGGGGCTCGAGTCCAGCCTCAGAGAGCTGCTAGAGGCCCTTTAGGGCAGGGTTCTTTTATCTTCAGTGGGTGTTTAGAAGAGGCCTAGGGTCTTAGGGGAGGCCAGGATATGCTTCTGAGTTTGAATGGATTTGCTTACCTTGTTTGTCTGAGTAGAGAGCTATATACTAAGATTTTAGAGTCTATTACCCTGGTTCTGATTCTTTTGATTCTACTCCTGAGGAAGAGGCCTAGGCAGGACCCTCTTTTGAGAGTTTTGAGATTTTTCAGGAGAGCATGTGGAATTTTCTGGTCCTTTTTTCGGAGTATCCCCTTAGCTTCTTTTCTGAGATGAATCTTTCCAAGAGCCTTTATGTTATGAGGAGCATTTTTAATTCTCTGTTCCAGGCTTCCTTGGAAATGGGCCTGAAGATTCCTGCTTAGCCTTGCTGAAGCAGGCCTCTTAGCCTCCTCCCAGGTTAGCTTTTACCCATTTTAATCTTTCCCTGAATCCCCTGACTCTTTGCCTTTTTCCCCTGTTGTTAAAATTTCTTAGGTGCTTAAAGCTTCTGAGCCTCTATAGTCAAAGCCCTAAAGTCCTAAGGCAAGACCCCTGAAATGAATAAAGGGGCTTTAAATTGTATAAAGGCTTCTTAGGTTAAAATTCAGTTCCATATGTTAATTGCAAAGGGCTTTGGTTAAGATAGGAAATGGGGAAAATACTTCTAGCCACTCTGGCTGATTGAATTTGAATTGGATATGTCAAGTTCGTTTAATTAAATTATCTCCTTTCTGCATTGAAAGGCCAGGTGGATGAAGGGCTGTGGGGTTGCAATTGGTAGTCACTGGTTAAGGTTGGGTATGAATTCACTTCTTAGATGGTTTGATATGTGATTTGCCCTCGTTACAGCTGCCACTGGTTCATTCTTCGTGTGGCTTCTGTTGCTTGAGGGCTCCAGACTTGGCTGGTGATTGGGAAGGGCAGAGTTTTGGATGCTTTGACACAGTCTGATGTGTTGTTTTGGTTCAATTGTGGATTTTGGATTTTGCAATCTCCTTTACCTGGCTAAGTCTATGCAAACTGTTAAGATTTTTGCAGATTGCATGTCTTCCCAGTCTGAGGGTTGGTCTGAGGGTGGTTTGGGCACTTATTAAGATTCCCAGTCTGGAACTTCTAGGGGCGGGGTAGGGAAACACTTTCAAAGAGGGCAGGGGCAGGTCCTAGGCAATTCACCTTCTCAGACTTCTTTTCCTTTCTTTCAAAGTCCTTTTAGTAAGCAGACCCAATCTTCCTGCTAGAAAAGCTCTTGCACATTTCTGGTTAAGCAGATCGTTTTTAGGAACCTAGAGCTGTCTCTTTTCAAAATTATTACAGGTTAATTACCCCAGACATAACAGTTCTTCATCCTTTTCCCAGACATTCCTCCCTCTACAATTCCAATACCCACCTCCTTTTCAGGCATATAAATTCAAATCCTCCCCAAAATTCAGATTGTTTTTACCAAGCAAGAATTCATTTTTATTCGAGACCCGCCATTCAGTCCATTCCTCAATACTTGAACAAACAGGTCTTATTTAATCTTGTTCCCGCCTAAATAGCCATTCCCAAGTTCAAAAAGTTGATTTGTAATTATCTATCCTCAACCTTATCTGGAGATTCCAAGAAAGTAACTTTGATTTTCACAATTTAGCTTTCCTTCATGTTGTATAAGACATTCATGAGAAGTATCTTAGAGGAAGCAAACACTACCTTCACCAAATAATAAGACTAAGTTGCAGGAGTATTTTCTCGAAGTGGGAAATCTCATTATCAGTTCTCTGCATTGCTTGGACTCTATCTACTTCCTTAGAATATTTCAAAAGGTTCTATTCTTCTATTAACCGCTGTCTGGCTAAAAAAAAAGCAAAGCATTCTTACCTATCCTGGCCTCTGACGAATGCTCAAGAAGATGCCTACTTCTTCAAGCATTTGGTCAGTCAGCATAGCAATTGCTCAGAGCCTGTGCTATTTGAATGTGTCACAGCAAGTCAATCTAGTCTTTCCAGTCTTTTCAATCACAAAGACTGTGAGTCTTTCAGTTACTTCCCACAACTTCCCTCTTCTGAAAACAAGGAGAACAAACACAGTAGATTCCATTAACTATCTCACTTGGGTCTCTTGGGATTAGGAGACAGCATCTTTATCTTTACTGCACTAGACATCTTGTATTCTCATGCTTCCCACTGCCAAACACATATGAGGAGGACACAAAAATCAAAATAATACTGGTGCATTCAAAGCCAGGATTGGACACATTCATGCAAATAATGGTATCTAAAAAATCTCTCTGTGTGGCAGCCAGCTCAGAGGTGGATTTTAACGACAAGGGACTCTCTGATTGCATTCAACAGGAAAGTCATCTACCAGGAAAGACAGATATTCAGGACATTGGCCTGCTTAAAGATGCAGTGGACAGTGGATAGAAGAAAGAGATGTTAGCAGTCCAGTTTGCATTACACTAAAAGGGAGTTACTTCTTTGTTGCAGGTGTTTGATTTAACAGCAAGGACTTACCACATGTGGTGATGAGTTAACAGTCAACAGACATTACAACTGTCATTGTGTACACAAAACAGGATTTTTGTATTCTTGCCCATTCACAGAACTCTTAAATTGATTGGGGGGACAAGACACAGAAGGCAGAACCTCTCTTCAGGGTGAGTCAGCTTCTGGATCCAGACACCTTAGCAGATGTTCATGCTAGCAGACAATCATAGATCACTTAGTGAAACTGGAAGAACTCATGAGCTTTAAAATTGACAGTGTCATGACCAAAGATTTTGCAGAAGGGATTTCATCACACAGCTTGAAGACCAAAGTTTCAGTGGATGGGGGAACTTTCAACACACTTATGCTATGCCACCTCTCTTTTTCAGTTGGAAAGTTCTTCTAAAAAGATTTCCACCTCTGCCTCTTCTCCCAAGTTTTCTTAGTCAGGTATTATAGAGACAAGCCAAGGGATGATTTTATGAGGCAGATTAGGGAAGCCAGCACTGGTACCCATTACTGAGCAGTCCTGTTGTCTCAGAGGGACGATTCCGTCTGCTCAATGTCAAGCTTCACTCTCTTCACTCTCAGCCGCCAACATTCTGTTTCAAAAGACAGCAGGTCTCAGCTTCCTCAACAAACATTAAATGTGATTATGGAAGCCAGAAGACCTAGTACAAATGGAAAGTGGAAAACCCAAAGCACAAGAGAAAGAATTTTTGGAAAAATGGAAGAGATTTGATTGTGGTCTGAGCACTGAAGGGTGGAATTTTCTGAGCCTAATTCTTGTTGTTCTGGCTGAGTGATTATCTTTTTATTGGATTAAGGTTCATCTTGATCTTATTTTAGCATTCTTGCTCATGCTCCCAGCATTCCAGCTCACTATGACCCTCTTCTCACCATAGTTTCTCAAAGATCAAGTTCAAGCAAGAGGGCAGACCAATGTAAGACCCCCCATTTTCAGCTCGCTTGGGACTGCTCTAGGGTTTTTTTGACTTCTTTGACTGCACTTTGAGGAAGACTATACTTGTGCTTGGACTACTTTTTTGAAATATACTGTTTTTTGGTTGGTTTTGTGGCCATTTGTTAAGGCCTTTATGTTTCCTGTTGCAGGTGTTTATCCTTTTTGATTTCATAAGATTTAGGTATCATTTACTACTATGGTTTCTTTATTCCTAAGGTGGTTTCTAAGTGGTTTTTAGCCTTTTTTTTAACAAAACTATTCATTTGCTTACTTTTAGACATCCCAAAAAGAAAAGAAAGATTTTAGCTTATTTACACACACATTACCCTAGGATTTTTTAAGGACTAAGGCACTAGTTTTTTTGGCAGAGTTGTTGTTTGTTGTTTCTTTTTTTTTTGGCAATGAGACAGCCTGTGTCAAAACAAACTATTAGGTGGATTGGGTTTTGTTTTGCATTTTGTTGTTCCATCTGGCAAGGGGATTCCAAGATGGGATAGCTGGGCTTACTAGGACTACTGCCACTTCAACTAACATTCTAAGGGCAAGGATATTTTGGATTTATGAGTTCAGTGTACAGGCTTCTCAGTGCATACTTATGCTACCTTCTTCCTCTCTCTACTCTAAGTCTAGGCTTAGGGCTGGTTTTGCCAGCTATTTTT
Organism: Protopterus annectens; assembly: GCF_019279795.1. Lineage (NCBI taxonomy): Eukaryota > Metazoa > Chordata > Ceratodontiformes > Protopteridae > Protopterus > Protopterus annectens. The sequence goes on along the minus strand of NC_056747.1, from coordinate 414,020,590 downwards.
GTGTTATCAGCTCCTGCTTTATATGATTTGCCTGCCCCCTCCTTCTTTCTGGCTGGCTTCCCCCAATAGTTAGGACTGCAGCAATGTGGAACATAGTAGAACATAGTGTACCTACCATAAATGTAGATGTTGTAGATGTTCGAGGATCAGTCCATTGCACCCTCAGTTCCCTCCCCCCCTGTGTGTGGGTGTGTAGTGGTGTGTAGTTATATTCTGGTACCTTTGTATATATATATTGTATATTTTTTGCAGGTATGTTTGGTGTTTTTGGTTTTTGCCTTGTCTTTTTAGGGTCTTCTTTCAAATGATGGCAACAAAAACCCAGCTCCCTGCAAGAAAAATTCTGCAGGCCCTGGGTTTCATGGCGTCCTGCATTCTACTAATTCCATATGCAAGACTGCATATGAGGAAACTACAATGTTATCTAAAAAGTGTTTGGACTCAACATTGTCACAGCCTGGAGACTATCATAACTTTAATTCCCTGCCTACAACACGAGTTTCGATGGTGGTCCCCAGGCCTGTCACCACAACAAGGGACAGCCTTTCACCTTACCCACAGCCAGGCAGACAATAACAACGGATGCATCGGATTATGCCTGGGGGGCACATATGGCAGGAAAATGTATTCAGGGCACGTGGCCCAAGGAACAAATGCATCTTCACATCAATCAGAAAGAGATGCTAGCTGTTCAGAATGCCCTGACAGCTTTCAAGGACCTACTACTTCCAGGACAACTATTAATAAAGATGGATAATACCACAGTTATGTGGTACATAAACAGGCAAGGGGACACACATTCCTACCCCCTATGCAGGCAAGCCATGACTTTGTGGAACACAGCACTGTGAGCTATCAAGTACATCTGCAGGCACAATTCCTGCCAGGAACAAAAAATACACTGGCAGACGAACTAAGCCAAAGTCTCATGGACCCTCACGAATGGAAACTAAATCCACAGGTGTTCAGCATGATAACAAGGAAATGGGGACGCCCAAACATAGATCTTTTTGCCTCCCCTCACAATTGCCAACTACAGAAATTCTGCACAAGAACTTATCATTCTCAAGCATGGAAAGTGGATGTTACATCATTCAGCTGGAAAGCCCTGACAGTCTATGCCTTCCCTCCAATGCCTCTTCTTACCAAGGTGCTCTTAAAAGTCAGACAGGAAAGGCCAAAAATGATTCTGATTGCCCCAGACTGGCCACACCAGCACTGATACCCAATCCTAAAGAGCTTGTCTCAAGGCCCAGCTTGGCCTTTACCTCAAATTCCTCATCTTCTGACTCAACAAAACAATCAGATTCTGCACAGGCAACTTGGAACCTTAAATCTGGCAGCATGGCAGATAATGTAGCCACTCAGACTGCACCTCTCTCTAAAGCTGTTATGGATGTCATTTTAGAAGCCAGGAGGCCCAGCACTAGGAAATCTTATACAGAAAAATGGAAGAGATTCTGTGCTTGGAACCAGGCACAAGGGCTCGAACCACTTGTTCCAAATATACCTCAGATTTTACAATACCTAACTGAGATGCTGGACAAAGGCCTATCTTTCTCATCAATTAAAATCCATGCCTCTGCCATTTCAGCTCATTACAATACAGAACCACCTATTTTTTCACATCCTGTACTAAGACAGTACCTCAGAGGGGCAAAAAACATAGGACCTCCAAGAAGAGCACCAGTACCAACTTGGGATCTCAATTTTGTTTTAGAAAAACTCACACTGCCTCCTTTTGAACCAGCTAGCACAGCTGATATAAAATTCTTATCATGGAAAACTGCTCTGCTCCTAGCAATAACTTCAGCAAGAAGAGTCTCAGAGTTACAGGCATTAATGGCTGTGGAACCTTTCATCATTTTTCACCAGGACAGGGTTTCTCTTAGGACAAACCCAACATTCATGCCAAAAGTAGTTTCCAATGTGGCCGTGAACCAAACCATTCATTTACCAACTTTCTACCCAAATACCCAGAATTCTACTTGGACAAAACAAAAGCTTTCAGAAAAACTGAGCAACTGTTTGTAGCCTATGCTGCAGGATCACAAGGAAAACCTATAACAAAGCAGACAATTTCAAAATGGATAGGACACTGCATCCGCTTCTGTTATGCACAACATGGTAAATCAGTGCCTAAGGACATTAGGCCACATTCTACCAGAGCAGCAGCCTCTTCAGCAGCCTTTCTCAGAGGAGTACCAACCAAAGACATTTTAGAAGCTGCAACCTGGAGCTCAGTGCACACTTTCAACAAGCACTACCACTTACCTCTCTACTCTACTCTAAATCCAGAGCAGGCTTTGCCACTGCAGTCCTGCAGGGCCTGGTAGCCTCTCCATATCCAATTTAGACCCAGCCATCCAACCTCAGCTTTGGGATTCAACCCAAGTGTAATGACTGCAACAGTGAAACACGATGAACATAGTGTAGTTGTGTACCTACCATAAATGTAGATGTTCGAGTGTATGCACTGTTGCAGTCCAGGTTACCCACCCACCATCCCCCTTTTCATTGCTGGGACTTTTCTGTACTTCTCATCTCTATGCAACCTATGTGGTGTATTTGCTTGTAGATGAAGGAAATATTTATATTAGTACATGCTTGCTTTTTGGCATATTTTTATTTTTCCAGCCTTCCTGTCTGGGGGCACCTGACATCTGGGGCAAGAAAAACTGAAGAAAATGGTGTCTGTTGCATCTTTTATACCCCTGGCACACTGACGTCAGGGAAGAGGTGACAGCAACCGATGCCGGACCAAGACTTTGGAACTCGGACCGACTGCGGGTAGCCTGCCAGCAGGATAACCCAAGTGTAATGATTGCAACAGTGAATACACTTGAACATCTACATTTATGGTAGGTACACAACTGTACTTTCTAACCCTACACAAAACCGTACATACACTACTGTCTATCCACTTACCTTAACCCTAAGGTCCGTAACTATTGCACACTCACCTTACCTGCTCCCTAGCCCTATGGTCCGTAACTATCGCACACTCACCTTGCCCATTCCCTAACGTCCGTAACTATAACACACTCACCTTACTTGCTCCTTAACGTCCGTAACTATCACACACTCACCTTACCTGCTCCATAACCCTAAGGCCCCTAACTATCCCATTCGCACACTTACCTTAATCCGGTCCATAACCTTCCCACCACAGTGGAGAAAATAGCGAAGCGGCAGAAACAGCCCACCGAATTCTTTCCCTAGGAAAGAATTAGATGTTCTGCAGCTTCGCCATTTTCATCGTTCGCTGTTTTGGGTTTGATATTATAGCATTTGACGTTTTACTACTTCAATGTTATGATATAAATCCTTAATCTATACATATGTATATGTGAATGTATGCTTACTCTTATGTATAGAGTTACTCTTGTTTTACTTTACCTTTCCTTTCATTTTTACTTTCAGGGCTATTGCCTCCCTTCTTGGGGCAAGAATGCTCTGAGATTTTTCACACACTGCCTTTTATGTGGAGCTTTCCTCGCACTCTTGGCAGTTAGAGCATTTAGAAGGTACACTTAACATTTGAAAATGTGGTCTGTGTCATATTTGGCAGGATATAACCTTAGCTTAGGCTACTGCATTACTAATCTATTAGAGCTATTGTTATAATAAGTTTAACTTGCATAGTTGCATTTTTTTCATCTAGGTCCTGAGGAAGGCATCACCTTAATATGGAGCAAGAACATAGAAGCTGTGATTTGAGCTGCATATTTTGACAGCAGGGATTAGAACAGTGGAGCTGCCTCTAGTCTGGCTTTTGAGATTATAGGTTAGTGTGTGTAATAATTTTCATTGCAAAAGGAGAAATTTCATGATTCAGTAGTTTGAAAAGCAGGAAGCTCGGGAGGAAGTTGGTTCTGGCTTGCACTTTATTTTGGTTATTGTGTGGCAATGAAATTCATGCTGAGGAATATTTGTGATAAATCAGTATATTTTATCTGATTGAAGATTGTGAAGTGTTTGAGTTTTTGACTGAGGTGAGGGCAAACAGAGGAAGGCTTATACACAAGTTGTGTAAACAGTATCCTGTTGCCAGTGGCTGCCCTGGTGGAAGTTGAGAGGAACTGAGATTTTTTTTTTTTGTTCCAGAGTAGTAAATTGATTTTAGCTCTGAGTTTTTGATATATTCCTGGAAGTTGGACTGATCCTGTCAGTTGTGCATGTATCTAAATGGAGTGGTGGTTTTAATTGGGTTGTTGTCCTGGTGTGTAATGTAAAGGGAGAGCTGGCGTATTTGGTCAGTCTTTGTGGGGTGCCAAACAGCATGGCTTTGATTTTTTTTTTTTTTGTGTGTTGTGCATGAGCTTTTTAGAAGCGAGCCATGTATTGAAATATAGAAGGTCAGTTATGTTTGGACCTACACATGACCATGTTGTCTGCATGTATGAGTAGTTGCAGATGGATGAGGACCAAAGGTAATGTATGAATATGGAGCACAGTAAAGTGTTGAGGATAGAGTGCAGGCAGAGTCTGACAGAGAGGAGCCAATCTTTACTTTAAATGATCTATTGGAGAGGATGTCTTCAACCTATTGAATGTTTTTGATGCTGAAGCCAGTTTCAAAGAGGTATGTTGGTAAGATTAAGCTGTTAAACAGATCAAAGGCTTTGGTTATTGTATGTAACATTTATTTAGCATTTGTTTTACCAGGAAAATCTGACTTGGAACGAAGCCAATTTTCAGCAGAAGCCTGGGGAGAAACGCTCCAGACATGTTTTTGTAGCATGGGGAGGAAACTGGAGTACCCAGCAAAAACCCACATGAACACAGGGAGGACATGCAGACTCCACACAGAAGGCACTCCAGCATCAAACCGGAGAACCTCTTGCAGTGAGACGACAATGCTACCGCTGCACCACTGTGCTGTTAGATCAATGAACATGTCCCCAGTTAGATTCCCATCATTTGTGCTTGTTAAAACATTGTCAAAGCGCAAAACATCATTAAGTGCTCCTCCTGGCCCAAAAGCATTGTTGCTTGCTGGAGAGTAGATGATATTTTTGTAATTAGGTGATAAGTTTGATGCATGTCAGTTAATTAAGGATTTTGAAAGTGGTAGAAGTGTAGTATAGGAAGATGCATTAAAATGGCAACAACTTTAATTCACTGCCTTCATTGGACCAATGTCTGACTTTCATAGGTAAAGCATAATGATATGAACTTTTGTAAAGTTTGAGAGTAAAAAAAAATGTTCAAATTCTTCCAGTGAAGAGAATGCTTTCTATATGACGCAGATTTACTTTTCCATCAAGGAGCATTCTTATATTTCAACTCTTCAGTTACCCCACCAAAAAATATTTCCTTTATTAGAGATGTTAAATTTTATCAAAGAAAATTTGTGAGATGCAAAATTGTAATGGGGCTTTATGATTCAAAATGAACAGTTCTGCTATTTACTCCAGTTTTAAAAAGTTTTAATGGCTAATAATTTGCATTTTATTGTCCATATTTGAGGTATCCAACACTCTGGCAGAAAATGCATAAATCATTAACTTCTAGTTTAAGTGCTTTATCCAAAATGCTGTTATAAAACATTGAGCAGGTATATGAACAAAATGGTAAATATTAAAACTTGATTTGTTTTTATTGTAAAACAGTGTTCTGAAAATAGATAAATGTATTTATTAATTATTTCCATTTGTTTACTGCAAGTATAATATAAAAGTCGTGCCTGAGAGGCGCTTAGAACAGATAATGAGAGGATGAACGGAACACTAGGAGTAACTCGTGTATATCATGCCTTAACAGTTCTCTGCTAGTACAGGGATATGTGGAACCATTAGACATCAAGGATAATTCTCCTATCCTTAACAGTATGAAGATCATGGGGGGGATACACTAGATACCCAGGGATAACACTTGTTTCTAGTGCCTTAATGGCACATTACAGTATGGGGGTGAAGGGACCACTAGATCCCATGGACAATTCTCTCATACCTAAGTGACACTTTTAACAGTAAGGAGATGGGGGGGGAGACATTAGACACCAGGAAGTACTTGGCAATTGAAGTAGGACACACTAATGTTTGGCATTAAATGTGTGACTTTAGTCTTCATTAATTTACAAGGGCAGGAAAAGGAAACATCAGGGTCATTCACACAGTTCAGGGACAGTTACAGGGTCAGTATGTGTGTTTGAATGTTTTTATTGTGTATGGGAGAGTGAATGTGTGTGTGAGATGCCTCTCTTTCCACTAGTGCTGATATGCACTTCGTGATAATGTGATTTAGAGACATGCAAATTAGCTCATAATGAGGTCTTTCCTCATTACAGCTAATATGTCCTTGAATCACAAAATTCTGCATTATGGAAACATGGCCTTTTTATCACAGACTGTGTGGCTTGCATTAAGGCTCTTAATGAATTCCTGGATAAAAAAAAGAACAAATCCTATAATGCTCTGTGGCTTCTCTGAATTTGAGCCAGCTACTGATCTTGCAACAGTCTGAAAAACAGAAACCTGGGGTCCTAAATTTAAAAGAGAGATTTAAAAAAAAAAAAAAAAAAAAAAAAGTCAGAAAACGAAAACAGTCCTTTGTGGCATATTGAATCTTAGACAGGTAAGCTGCTATCAGTGGCAGTTGTTTAAATACACTTCTTATAAAGGAGGTTGAACCAAGTTCCAAGTGAGGAAGAACATTCAAAAACCTAGAGAAAGCTGACCAGCTTTCATATATACAATAAGTTAGAGATTCAAAATGAATCTGCATTAGGCAATAGTGCAAGCAATCAATTCCAGACTGCTTTAGTGTAGCAAAAACCTTAACAGAAGATGTATACTGTTGGTTCAACAGCTCCATGGCATAACAAATTCATAATAAAATCTATACTTTGATAGAAGGCAATGTAAAATAACTGTGCATGAAGTTCGTCCAAAGCAACCATTTTAGACAGGAGTGAATGGAGTGAGACACAGGATTCATATAGTTCTCATAAAGCAAAACTTGCATTTGTCAGTGAGCAGTATAGGAGATGGACATCCTCTCAGTATTAATCTTTCATCTTCTTAACCTCTAACATTACTTGTCCTTGTTCTGTGCTGTTGCAGTAGTGTGTTGGGCTGCTTCAGACCTAAGGGTCTTCTCTTCTAGTGTCATGTCAGCATGCCTCTGGTTGCTTTTCTTGACAGGATTTTCTCAGAAAATAGTAATGGAATGGATTGCCATTATCTTTTCCAGTAGAGACCATATATCGTTTGATCCGTCTGCCGTGACCCACCCATTTGAGTGACCTCTGCATGGTATAAAACATTGCTTCACTGAGGTACAGAAGCCTCTTCACCACCACAAGTTAATAGTCCAGAAGTCATTGACTATGAAGTGTTCCAGTTCTGCAAGATTCTTGTCCACAGTTGATTATCTGGTATAAAGTGACCCACTGCATTTATTTTACTAATTCTGTGGTTGCTGTTATTTATTCTTGCCATTTCTTTAACCACATCAGGTTTACCTTGGTTCATAGTTCTTAAATTTCTAGTCCCAGTGTGTAGCTCTTTACAGTATTGTACTTTACTTTCATCTTGCTAAAGTGCTAGGGTATGAAAGGAATGTCCTATGCTGTAAAGAGCTATACTCTTTTGAAGCTTAGAATATATGAACTGAAGTGCTCTCTTTGTGATTAAACTGGGTCTTCTACAAGCTCCATTGTCACAGGAACTCTGATAACACTGCTACAACCATGGAGTCTGACATCTTGTAGCTCCCACGGTAGGCTGCTCACATTCAGACTGGACTACATGTTCAGGCGAGGTACAGCAGCCATGCAGAGTGTGTGGAGATGCCATACCTTGCCCAAACAGAGTAACCAAGTTCGGGCAAGGTTATTGTGGCATTTGTGGGGACAGTGAGAGTAGGAGGGGGGTGGGGTGCAGGTTAGGGTTTCAGGCAGTGAAGTAGAGAGCATTAAGTTTATGGAGCATGAGGGAGGTTCAGGTTTAGGGAGTGATCAAGAGCTTTTACTTTTGAGGAGATTAGGGTTTTAGGTTAGAGAGGGGTAGGTAATAAACTTGGGTTGGGCTAATGGGAGTTAAGGCACTTGGAAATTATAGCAAGTAACAATGAGCAAGTGTGTCATACACTACTAATATACAGACACTTTTAGTAGACCTGGTTAAATTCAGAAAAGAATAAACACTGACATCTTGGGAATTGATCAACTTAAAATGGATTAGAATGGCTGATCTTACATCAGGTAGCTGTCAGATGATCTGCTGTGGACAAGAATCTTGCAGAAGTAATGGAGTAGCCTTTGTAGTTCATAGGGTTTATAGGTGTGTACTAGACTAATGGCCCTGGAGCCTTTACAAGCCTAGACCATAGAAGTGCCCTGGCATCGCGCTGCCGGACATTAGTTCCCAGTGCCTCTATCAAATAGAGCCACTGGAGTGATCCCCGGGGTGAACTTTCTATTTTCCGTCCACTCATCAAGATTTCTCTTGAAGAGGACCAGTGAGGTGCTCGGCTTGACATGTATGGGAAGTCTTATTCCAGAGCATGGGCAGTCTCTGGGTTATGAACCTGCCCCTCCAGCATGTTCTGTTGATTGTGGTAATGAGGTTGAGGTCTCTGGAGTATCTGATGCGGAGGGGTTGAGATTTCCTTAGATGTAGCATTTCTAACAGAGCTGAGTCAGACATGGCTTTGTAAGTCAAGTAGAGATCACCTCTTAATAGATGATATGAGACCGAGAATAGATGGAGTTTTTTTAGTCTGTCCATGTAGGACATGTGTTTAAGCCCTAGGATCCTCTTTGTGAGGTACTTTTGTGGCCTTTCCAGCTGTTGCATGTGTCTAGTGAGGTACATGCCAAATGAGGCATACTCGATGATTGGCCTAATGAGGGAAGAGTAGAGAGAGATGACCTCTTTCTTCCTGGATGTAAAACCCTTGGTAATGAGATGTGCCACATAGAAGGACTTTCTGACCACAGTGAGAATGTGGTGGTCGAAGGAGAGGTTGCTGTCAACCTGTGTCCCCAGATCTCTTATAATGCCTTCAGTGTTCAGTGGGCTCCCATCAATGTGGTAATTGGTGGGAACTGAGTTTTTCCCAAAAAGGATGACGACACATTTTGTGGCATTTAAGCTTAAGGCCATGGTTTCGACACCAGTCACTGGTCTCTGAAGCCTTTCTGTAGGATGTCTACACCACTTCGGGAGTTAATGGCTTGCAGTTGTCTGGAAACTTGGTCAGCCAGAGTCCTTCCATGTTGGCCAGGACTTCTGAGAAGTAGATGCCAAACAAAAGGGTGTCAAAACTGCTGCACAATTACAACTCAATGATTTCAGACTTCAAGGCAAAGCATTCAGTACTATAGTTTTACAAGTTTATGCTCCCAACTGTTGTATCCAAAACAAAGAAAATTGACCAGTTTTATGAGAATCTGCAGAACCTTTTGGATATCACACACGAATATTACTTCTTAAGGGATTGGAATGCTGATGTCAGTAGCTAGGTGTGGGATAAAATTAGAGTTTAAAACTAGGGTGGAAGTAAAGGAATTGGAGATAGGGTTAAGAAGCAATAATTTAGAGAGACTGACAAATGTTAAAGTATTGCAAAATAAAGGGAATCCCACAGAACAAGAAGAGCAGCAAATGCAAAATGCTAAACAGAAAATAAGGGAGTACCTTGATAATATGCATGAGTTTAGAAAGACTGCTGTCAAGCAACTGTTTTTTGTTAACTCTAGATTACAAAAACTTTTAGCACCACAACTCAGGCAACAGAAAGTAGAAAGGGTCGTCACCAAGCTTAGGGAGCCTATAACAAGGAAGATAACGAGATCCTGTAGAAGTACTAGAAATTTTTCGGAAACTTAGTCTGTATAAAGCCGAGAAATACTGAAATGTTTATGCAAGAATTAAATATGCCAAGGTTAGAGGTATATGAGGCTCAATTACTAACAGGATAGGAGGAGATGAGATAAATGGTGACATATAACCAATCTACAGGAAAATCCCCAGGGAGAGATGATATTCCTGTGGAAGTTTGAAAACAAAGAAGGAAAACAAAAATGATAAAAGATCTGTAAAGTTTTGTTTAGCAGTATTTTAAGAGGAGAAGTGCCAACATCCTGGCAGAAAGCTGTGGTAGCTATAATATCTAAAGAGTGTAAAGATCCATAGGGTCTAGCTTCATACAGGCCCATTTCAATACTAAACCACGATTATAGTTTGTCTATAATGGCTGTAATTATGGCAAAGTTGATGCCAGAATTGAGAGATACGGATCAACGTGGTTTTCTGGATGGGAGGCAAATGTTTGATAACATTAACAGAACACTGATTATCCAGAGGGAAGGAGAATGTAAGAAAATACCACTATTGTTGGTGGGTCTTGATGAAAAGAAGGCATTTGACAGAGTATGGTGGGACTTCATGAGCAGGGTAGTGGAAGTAGTTGCTTTCCTTGATAAAATTATAAGGTTGATTAGGGGTGTGTGTGTGTGTGTGTGTGTGTGTGTGTGTGTATATATATATATATATATATATATATAGGATTGGAGACAAAAATTAAAGAATTAAAGTGGACGAGGTCCTCTCTGATAATTTCTGCTTGAGTTAGAGGAGCCAGGCAGGGGTGTCTTCTTTCCCCTTTGTTGTTTGCATTATGTTTAGGACCGTTGCAAAGAAAATAAGGGGCTCAGAAATCCAAGGATATAACTGGTATGGTAGTCAGGACTGCCCTTTGGTGAACCGGCAAAATGTCTCCACAGCCCCCTCCCCCCAACACCACCCTGTGCACCCATCCTGTTCTACCTACACCATCCAGATTACTGGAAAAGCGCCTCTACTTGAGAGGCACCCTAGGCGGCCGCCTAGTTGGCCTGTGCCTAAGGCCAGCTATGATGGTAGTCTAGAAAACCTGGCTCTATTTGCAGATATTTTATATCTGAAAAAAAAAGAAAGGGACATTACAGTGTTGTGGAACATTTTAAGACTGTTTCAAATCTTCTCTTGATATAAAATTAATGAAGCTAAAACAAAGGCAATAATGGTAAATGTATGCACACACAAATTGGTCCAGCAATATCCAAATTTACAGGGACATGATGAAATGAAGTATTTAGGAGTATGGATTAAAAATGGCTTTGTTGTGGCAGCTAAGGATATGTGAGAGGAGACTAAACAGAAGATGATGCAAAAACTGTGAAACTGGAAGCTTTGCTATATGGATAATAAGATACAAGCAGTTAAAATGTTTTTAGTCCCTTTAGTTTTATACACAGGTCAGGCATATTTTTTTTTATCAGTCAGAGGAGAAGTTGTGGATAGCAATTAAAAAAGAGCTGAAGGATTTTATCTGAGAAGGGAAGATGGCAAGTGTCAAGTGGGATAAGCAGATTATTCCAGTAGAACAAGGCAGAATAGGATTACCCAATTTGAAGGGGTATTTTAGAGCAACACGGTTAAGGCTCTTATTCATAGCACAAGCAGAAAACTATAATTCGAAGTGGAAAGGGTATGATGATGCAGGGGAGAAGCTCAAGAAACGAGGAGAGACTGGGATTTTAGATGCTGACCCTAAAAGAGAATGACAAAAGTCATACAGAAATATTATATTCATAAAGTAGCAGAAAGTATTTTAAATACTAAGCCGGCATGGGACTGGAGAAAAGAGATTCTGTTGATAGGGCTGACTGCAATTAAGGATACAGACAATAGCTAAGAGTGGGATTGAATTTATTGGAGAAAACTGCAAAGGAACCAAGGTACTGGGAGCAAATAACTAGAAATGAAAGTTAATAAAATGGGAAGATGCCAAGAATTTATTTTGACTGCAGGTTATAGATTGCCTTCCCTATCAAGAATTGATAGAATATAGGCAAAGAGAAAGAAATAGGGGGTCCTAAACGAAAGACCAGCCCTGGCAGAGTTTTTAATAGAATCTAGAACAGACAGAAGCTGCTGTTAAAAAAGGAATAATTAGTAGAGAGTATAAAATATTGCATGACAACTGTAGCAGTCAGAGAAGCTTAGAAAGGATTGGGAAGAGAGATTGGATAAGCACTTCACAAAGAGACAATGGGGGGATATATGTATATCCCCCAAATATGCAACAAAGTCTAGAAGATTTTGGGTCTTTGCTTGTAAGTATTTACATAGATATTTTTTATACTCCCAGTAGACTCCACATATTTTTTCTGCAGGTAGACAGCAAATGGTTAGAGGTGTGATTGGGAAGAAAGAGGTGACTGGGAACATATTTTCTGGGACTGTAATGAGTTGGCAGACTTTAAAGATTCCCTGCAGACTTCTCTGTCAGAGATACTGGGTGAACAAATTGGTGTAACTAAGTAAATTATCTTTTTTGAGCTATGATAGAGAATCGGAATTGCGTAGACATAGTAAGGACTTGCTGAGTGTAATTATGGTGGCTGCCAAAAAAGCAATTACTAGAAAGTGGAAATCTAAGTCTAAACCAACTTCACCAGAAGTAGTGAATATAGTAACAGAGATAAAGCAACTGGAATTGGGATCTTTAGAAAAGGGAAGGAGCAAACTACATAGGAAAAAATGGGAATTGTGGAAACATTATATGTAGAGGAGGAACAAGGTTTAAAAGAAGGCAGGATTTGAATGACCTGTTACTAAGTTGACAATGACTGGATATTTTCTAAGTGATGTATAATGTTTGCAACTACAGGTGTCTCAATGGGGTCTGTGGTGCATAATGTTAGCAACTAACATTGTGTTAATGTGGTTTGTTTTCCATTTATACAAATGCAAGTTTGCCTATGTCATACGTGAGAATTTAATAAAGATTTTTTTTTTGTTAAAAAAAGAGCAGTTTGAAGGACGCCATGGTATTCCAGCTGAGTAATTTTTTTCCTGCAAAATGTTGCTTGTAATTTGTCAGAAAATTAGGCAAAAAAAGCAGTCTCCTTTGGACTAGAAAAAGGTCAGTGTATATTCCAGTCTTTTAGAAAAAAGACATTTCTGAGGAGTGCTCAGATTATTGAGCCATTGCACATTTCACATGCTGGCAAAGTACAGTAAACTCTCAGTTAACAGGCACCCATGGGGATTGGTTGATGCCAGATAGTTAGTTTCTGGTTGCTTGAGAGTTACTATTAAAAAAGGCCTAATACTGTACCCTATACTATTTGTTTGGTTTGACTTTTTTCTCATATTAAGGAGAGGGGGAGTTTATTACCATCTTCCTTTTTAAAACTCTAAAAATGTAAGGTATGTTTTCTGTGGGGGGGGGGGTGAACAGACAGTGCAACACATGCAAATTGTACTGTATTTTTTATTTTTTTTTGCTGATTGCTTGAGTGCGCCAGTTGCTTGAGTTCTGGTTAGCTGAGAGTTTACTGTACTGCCAAAATTCTAACAGCTAGAATACATCAGTATGTAGACTGTCAGATGTACAGTTTTTAAAACGGGTAGTTACTGAAGTCAAATTGCTAGCATATGATGGGTAATAATGAAGGCAAGAGAATTCCAGAAAATAAAAATTTGCTTCTACTTTGACTCTTCTAAAGCCTTTGATTATGTGGACCATAAACTGTGCCAGTTTTGTACGGAAATGGTGATACTTGTTCACTCACACGTATGTTTACCTTATTTGGAATCTGTATGCAGGCTAAGAAGTGTCAGATCCTAGTATGGACTAGCTGATTTTTCACGACTGGTAACGGAGTGTGATAAAGGTGGTACATTGCCATCCAACACTTAAACACTGAATATGTTATACAGGTTGCTTATTAGATGACTGAAATGCTGGAATCAAAATTGTTGGGAGAAGTATTGATAATCTCAGTTATGTAGATGTGGACTCTGATGGCTGAGCGTAAGGAAGCGTTAGAACCTTTTGTTGAATATGAAAGAATGCACAAAAGCAGACATGCTACTCATTATCAAAAACATAAAATTATCTAGCCATGTCTAATCGTTGCAGGTATATGTGGAAGAAGTGGAGACAGTGACAAGTTTTGTTTTCCTGGGCTCAAATATTCATGTAAATGTGACAGTATCCGTGAATTTGCTTGTTTCTTGGGAGGAAAGCTATGTCAGAGCTAGGCAAGACCTAAAGAACACAGGCATTGCACATAGGCAGTAAAGATCCTTGTAATCAAAGCTAATGGGTTTCCCAGTAATAACATGTCTGAAAAAGCTAGATTTTAAGGAAGGCTGTGTGCCAGAAAATCTTCCATGGACTTCAAGAGGGTCAAATAACTTAAGGAAGATCAGCTAGTAAAACTAAACTCAGCTTTTCTGGCCACATAATGCAAAGATGGAATTCACTAAAGAAGGATGTTGGGAAAAATCAAAGATGAAAAAAGGAGTGGCAGTGGCTAAGATGGATAGACAGCATTACTGAAGCAATGGATATGAGTGACTTTGCAAGAACTGAAGAAGCAATTGTTGACCGACAGATTTTTGTTGTGTTAGTTACCTGAGGTCCCAAAGAATGATACTCCATGACACTCAACCAAAAAAACAAACAGCTTTTCATGTTAGTATGAAACCAAAGTGGGAAAGGTGTTCTGTTGACATTTTTATTGGATAAGGATTCTAGTTTGCTAGATAGCTTTGGTTAAAAAAAAATTCAACACTACTTGGCTGTTAGAGGAAGTTTGTCTTGCATAGTTACTTATAAAAGTTCTATCTTAGAGCCAATTCATGGAAAGCTTGCTGGCTTTTTTTTTCTGTGGTGTTACTGATGGCATAAAGAAGTTGGTTGTAGTGATAGAATTAGAAGAGACACTTTTAATGTGTATTTGTAAGAGTTTCCTCAAGAACTGTTGGGTCAGGAGTTGTCTTGAGAAACACCCTCAGAACTAACCTATCATTTGTTCCTAAGATGGTGTCAGAGATTTTTTTTTAGTCAGGCTGTTCATCTCGGTTTTCTTCCCACAAGCACAGAATGAGAGAGAGAGAATTCTTTACTTTCTCAGCGTACACAGATAATTCTGATTTTACTTGGGACCAACTTCCCTAACAGAGGGGACCAACCTTTGGTGGCATTTCCAAAGGGGTAAGCAAGGGGAACCAGTAGGCAAACATAGCAGGTGTAAGTGGATTGCAGACTGGCTGTATTAATGTCTGCTGCTGTTATCATGGAGGACAGGTCCCTGCTAAAGTCAGAGCACACTGCACTAGGGATAAAACTGCTACAGCAGCCTTTTTGAAAGAATCCCTGTATAGGCTATTTTAAAGGCTGCCACCTGGTCCTCTCTCCATTACTTCACTGAATGCTAGTATGTTTAGGAACCACTTCCACAGATAGAGCCAGGTTTTTCCCAGCCATCCTGCAGAGCCTCCCATTTCTCAACCCGTCCAGAATCAGTGCTGCAACACTGACTTATGATGAACATAGTATGGTTGTGTAGATAAGTTACTATAATTGTAGTAGATCAGTGTGGCAATTTCCCTCTCTGCTTCCCCTCTTTCTGATTATCTAGGGTTGGGGTGGGGTCCCTTGCCATTCTCCCTCATAATCCTCAAATCCAACATCTCTAGGAGAGGTTCTTAGTCTATTTTAGGTCAGTTGGGCAGGTCGTGCTCAGTCTGCAGACATCAGCTTTCAGTATTCTGGACAGATATGATGATGCTGGCCAAGTCCACTTCTGACATCCTGATAGCTGGGTGTGGTGGAGAGCTGAGGGAAGAGAAAATGTCTGGTATTTTGAATGGCCACAGGTTTCTGTCTGGCAGGAAGTACCATGAATCAGTACCACAACATTGATTTGCTGAAACATTTACAATTATGATAAGTTGCCCTTACATTCTGTGTTGCAGTATTCTTAACATATGGGAATTCCCTGCCCTGGAAGCCCAACATCAGCCAGTATACCATACTCTACTGTTGCTTTAAAGTATGCCAAATGTCTAACACGTGCTCTTCGAGTAACGTAAGGCATAAAAAGATGCCTTGGACATACCATCATCAGAACTTCTTTACCACCAGTCAGAATGCATCTCCAGATCGTTGGTCTGAATGCCTGTGTCATTTCCACTAGTTTGAACACGGTTTTCGTTTGCCGTTTAAGCATGTACATCATCTTGCTGGTACCGAGCCGTTGCAGATAAGTACCCCATTGGGGTTTTGTTTTTTCTTATCTTTCTTGTTGTTCCAGGGGGTTAATGTCTTCCAGGAAGGGTAAATGCCAGTGCAGGAGACTGATTCCCCATAAAGACCGCCAAGCTTTTCTCCCCGGGCAGCCGCTAAAAAAGGACTTGCGTCCAGTCGGAATTTCCCGGTAAAATAATAAATAAATAAAGATAAATGTCTTTTTTGCCTAGGAGCTTCTCACAACCGTACAACCTGTTCAGTTTGTTGGGCTTTCATACCAAAAACCCTTCATATTAGGCTTTCATCCCTTTCTTTGTAGCTTGAGAACCAGCAATTTAAGCATCTTGCTAAGGATACAATGAAAGGAACTTCCCACCCAGAGGGTCAGGTGTTGGGGAATAAGAATGTTAAGTTTAGACTGAAATCTTCTGTTGTTCAGCCTCTGCTGGTTGTTTCTCCTAAGGTTGGTAAGAACCTATAAGCTTGCCCAGCTTGGTTGTTGGACTCCTCTGTCACGACCGGGTTGGAGGCCGGCAAGGAATCAGGATGGCATCACGTCTAATGGGGTTTTGCAGGTGTCCATTTTGGACATTCAGGGAGAACTATGGCTGATTATTTTTGAACAGCCCAGGGGTGTTCTACAGATTTTAGTTAGGGAAGAAGTTCCACTACAGTTACTGAATGCCATCCTGGGTCAGAGCCCTTTAAGTTTTATAGGGCAGACATTCTTTTAAAGAATCATGTTTCTTCTGCTCCACAGAGTGAGTGGTAGGCTTTTACTCAGGGTTTGATTAATGGCATTAAAACCTCCTTAGGTGGTTTCTGTTCCTGCATCCCCTTGGTCCTCTACTCCCCTTAAAAGGCTCAGGCAACAGGATTCCTCTGAAAAGTCATAGGATTCTGATGAGGAATCCTTTGCGTACTCTTCCCAAATTCCTTCTCCTTTAAACTGTGGGTCAGAGGAAGAGGAATCTAATAGAACTGATACTCCGTTTGAGGAAATTTCATTTGGGGACACAGTCACCAGGATGATGACATTTTTTAAAGGGGATTGTGCTTGGGTGTCCATCCATAAGAAGTACTATGAGTTGTTGCAGATGGAGTCTCCGAAATCTTCTCTTATTCCTCCTGTTTTGGCTGTTTTGTTAGATGCCTCTAAAGTCCCTGATTCTCTCTGCCCCATGTCACTCAGAAGCCTGATAGGTTTTTGTAGGGTGCCTGAGGATTGTAACATTTTGTACAAATGCTCTGCTGTTGATCCCTCAGTGGTGTCTGTAGCCTCTGGCAAGCCTTCCCAATTGCTTCCTTCTCCCAAGTTATTGCCTTATAATAAAGACAGCAGAACCATGGAAAGGCTAGGTAAGAAGGTTTACACCTCTGCTACTACAGGGCTATTAACTATCAGACTCTGGTGTGTGTTGCCTGGCTGTTCTTTCTCAGACTTGTCAGCTTATTTTTGATCTCCCAGACTCTGAGGGTAAAACTTCTGTTCTTTCCTTGTTAGGGACTTCCTCTCAAGTGGGTCATCATTCTAGGAAGTGTAGTTATGATGCAGCAGATGCCCCTTCTAGGGCTCCTGCTTTTGGCTTGGTGATGAGGAGGTATTCTTGGCTTATGCTTCAGCCTTTACCCGTTGATATCAAGGCAAAGTTTGATGAATGCTCCTCTTGATAATAAACTTTTGTTTGGGGAAGCATCTGCTGGTTTGTATAAATTCCTTCAGGATAAGGGGAAGGCCTTACAGGAACTCAAACATTTGTTTGTCTCTCCTGTGCCTAAATTTCAGAGAAATTATTCCAGTAAGCCAGCCTTGTTCGCAGGCAGTCTCACCCTCCTACTAAGGACAAAAAGAGTGGCAAGCGGGCTTCTCCTGCTAAGGCTGCTCAGACTTTAGGGACTCAGGTTTTTCTTTCCTGATAAACCAGGTGGTGTGTGACTATCATTCTCTTCCTAGCCACTTTCCTCTTTGTTTGCCTTTCTGTTTGGCTTCAGATTACTTAGGATTATTTGGTTCTATCCATCATTCATCAGGGGTGTGGAAATCCTGTCCTCCTTTGTATGGGCATTCCTCAACCTCCACTGGAATAACTTATTTTTTTCCCCAGAGGTTTTTTGAGACCTTTTGACTCTGTACTATTTAAGAGGTTTCTGTGCCCCAAAGGTCGCGGGGTTTTAATTCCAGAATGTTTTTAGTGTCCAGAAAAGAGGGTACTTGGAGACCAGTTCTAGACCTGTCTCATCTAAATACTTTTCTGAAGTATCCCACCTTTCCGATGCTGTCCCTTCAGACTCCCCCCCTTTTGCTCGCTCAGGCCTATATGGTGTCTCTGGATCTCAAGGATGCTTACCTTCATATTCCAATCCATCTCCTTTTCAGGAAGTTTTTACATTTCTCTGTTGCTTCCTGGCATTTTCATTTCTCTGCTTTGCTCTTTGGTCTTTCTACTGCCTCAAGGGTATTCACCAAATGCTTCACTCCTGTGATTGCTTTTTGCAGACTTCAGGGGATCCAAATATTTCTGAACCTGGATGACCTGCTGAGTCAGGCATCCTCTTCAGAGATCCTTTTCCAGAATCTCGCTGTTTCCATTCAGAGCCTGGGTTTCACAATAAAGTTCAAGAAGTCTTCTCTGACTCCTTCTCAGGATCGCATCTTTCTGGGTTGCAGGATTCAGACCGTGCTTATACTGGCATCCCTGCCTCCTCCAGAAGGCCTTGACTCTCATTTCCTTCTTTCAAATTCTTATTTCTCCGGACTTCATTGCATCCAGGGAGTTTTTGAGAGCTGTAGGATTCATGGCATCCACCATTCCTATGCTTCCTCTGGCTAAACTCCACATGAAAAAGTTTCAGTGGGTTTCTGAAGTCAGTTTTACTTTAGCATGCACATCTAGACTTTGTCATGTATCTTCTTCCTTGTCTCAGGAAGGAACTTTTCTTGTTGATTCACCAGCTGTGTCTAAATCTATGGCTCCCTTTTCATCCCCCTCTTCCCTCTTAGTGACTGTTCACAGACTCTTCAGATGTGGGATGGGGAGCAGCTTTTGACTCTAAAGGTACAAAGGGTGTGGTCACTCCTTTAGCAGAAGGAGCACATCAGTGTCAAGGAGATGTGAGCTATTCTGCTGGGTCTTAAGGCTTTTCATCCTCTTTCTCTCCAGGGCCTGTCAAGGTATTCACAGGCAATACCACAGTGATGTGGTATATAAACAAATGGGGAGGAATAAGATATTACCTTTTTTCAGGTTGTCAGTCCTGGTATGGGCTGTTGCTGTCAAATATCAAGTGACCCTTCAGGCAGTTTACATCCCTTCAAGTTAAAACATTGTGGCAGACGCACTGAGCAGGTCCTTTACTCAGTACCACAAATGGATGCTTGACAGGGATGTTTTTCTGGACATTGTCCACCAGTAGGGTACTCCTCAAGTAGATCTGTTTCCCTCCCCTCTGAACTGGCAACTTCCTCTTTTTTGTGCTAGAGTCCCAGGTCCTCTGGTATGGAAGGTGGATGCCCTCCCTTTTTTCTAGGAAGAGATGTTTCTTTATCATTCTCTTCCTTTCCTCTCATTCTGAAAGTCCTGTTCAAAATTAAACAGGACACTCCCAAAATCTTGTTGGTGACTCATTTTTGGCTGAGAGAGCATTGGTTCCCTCTTCTGCATTTAGCCAAGGGCAGTAATCACAAGATACCTCACAGGGTGGATCTACTCACACAAGACAAGGGATCTCTTATCCATCCCCACTTAGCCAATCTTCAGCTGACTGTGTGGGTGACAGGATTTTGATTACACAAAGACACCTTTTTCCTGCGGACATGCTGAAGGTCCTGCAGGAGGCTAGGAAACCTACTAGGAAATCCTACTTATCCAAATGGAAGGGGTTTTCTATTTGGTGTCTTTCTCACAACCTGGGCCCACTTACTGTGGATGTTCCTTTGGTTCTCTCTTATTTGTGAGTCATTCAATGGTGGTTTGGCCTATTCTCTTAAGGGCCACTTACCAGCTATTTCTGCTTGTCTGCCTTTATTTCCTCATTTAGCTTCTAGATTTGAGGCTAAACTATTCCATAAAGGCATCCTGCACATTAGACTTCCCAGGAAGCCTATTCCTCCTCCCTAGGATCTTAAATTTTGTTTTGGAGAAGGTGGCTCTGGGTCTGTTTGAGCCTGCTGATTCAGCTTCCTTACAACATTGTTCTTGGAAGACGTTTCTTTGTTAGTGCTCAGTTCTGCCAGATGGATGTCTGAGTTGCAAGCCGTTATGGCTTGCTGTCCTTCATGATATTTCATAAGGACAGGGTGTCCTTGTGTACTAATAATTCTTTTATGTCCAAGTTGGTTAATGAGTTGTCTCTTAATCAGTCTACCCATTTGCCTAAATTTTTCCCCTCTCCACAATCTGACAGTGACAGGGTGCTGCATACTCTGAATGTGCATAGACAACTTAGGTTCATAGGTTCATACTAGGCTATCTGCACTGGGGCAATTGTAAGCCTAGCCCGATTCTGTATGGCTTACGCCACCCCTTGATTTGAGTATACTGTGCCCTTTTTAAGGTTTAGTTTACTGTGCCTCTGTCTAATAGTGACACGGGAGTAATCCCTGGGACAAACCTACGATCCCCCATCCACTTATCGAGATTCTTCTTGAAGAGATTCAGTGAGGTGCTTTACCTCACATGAACTGGAATTCTATTCCAGAGCGAAGTGAGCCTCTGGGTTATGAACCTGTCCCTCCAGCAAGTTCTATTTATTTCTGTGCTGAGGTTCAAGTCCCTCGAGCGTGTGGCTCTAAGGGATTTAGATTTACTGAGGTGGAGCATGTCCATTAATTCTGGATTTGACATAGCTTTGTATGTCAGGCATAGATCGCCTCGAAGTAGGCGGTATGCAACTGAGTAGAGCTGGAGTTTTTTTAACCGAGCAGCATGTGGCATCTGTTTGAGACCCTTGATTCTCTTGGTGAGATACTTTTGGGGTCTTTCTAATTGCTGCAGGTGTCGGGTAAGGTACATCCCAAAAAGAGCATTGTATTCTATGATGGGCCTGATGAGGGATGAATAAAGGGGCACGATTACCTCTCTTGATCTAGATGTGAAACCCTTCATGATGAGGTGGGCTATGTAGAAGGTCTTTCTAACCACTTTGGCAATGTGGTTTTCAAAGGAGAGATTGCTATCAACTTGGGTCCCCAGGTCCCTAATAACTTTCTCTGTACTTAATGGGTTTCCGCCTATGTGGTAATTTGTGGGCACATGGTTTTTGCCAAAGGGTATGACTATACATTTTTTGGCATTTAGCTTTAAACCATGGCGCTGGCACCAGTTATCTGTCTCTGTGAGACCTTTTTGAAGGATGTTTGTGTCGGCTGAAGAGTTGATTATGGTGCCCAGTTTGCAGTCGTCTGCGAACTTGGTGAGCCATAGTCCTCCCACGTTTGCCTGTACCTCGGAAAAGTATATACACAAGAGTGGTCCCAGGACAGAACCCTGTGGGAAACCACTTGTGACCGGTTTAGAGTCTGACATGGCTCCAGCAACTCTCACTCTGTGGGTTCTATCTTTGAGCCAGTTTCACCCATCTTGTGACATAGGGGTTTATATTTAAGCTGGATAGCTTATCTATGATGCCCGAGTGGGGTATTGTGTCAAATGCCTTTGCAAGGTCCAGATAGGCTGTGTGGACTACCTTCCCTTCATCTATGGCTTTGGTGACTGTTTCAAAGAAGTCAACCAGGTTCAAAAGGCAGGATCTGCCCTTGACAAAGCCGAACTGGGTAGGATCTAGTGTCTGTAGGTCCCCAATGTCTTTGTTTATGAGGTCCATGATGATCCTCTCCATAGCCTTGCAGACTAAGCTAGTCAGGCTTATGGGGCGATAGTTTCCAGGGTCCTTAGAGGCTCCACCTTTGTGGAGTGGGACCACTGTTGCTGTACGCCATTCTGTGGGCACATATCCTGTAGTGAGGCCGAGATTGTATAGCTGTTTTATTTGAGGGATTAGTTCCCCTTGTAGTTCTTGTAGGACGCAACCTGAGACGCCATCTGGTCCCATGGAAGCAGTGTTTTTTGCTTTGGAGAGGGCAGCCTTCACCTGAGCATCTGAGATGTTTGGGAGGCAGCCCTCTGCCGGGATAGATTCTTGCTCTTTTTGGGGTGGAGAATTTTGCACTGAACCTGTCTGCCAGGATATTGGCGATGTCTGTGGGTTCAGTGTATTTTTTGTCGTTTAGAATCAACTCGGAACAAGTCTGGGAGTTGCATCCCAGGTTTCTAACATAACTGAAAAAGCCTTATGATTGTCTTTGGTGTCCTGTGCAATTTTTCTGGAAGCTGGCCTTGGAGGATTTTATGAGGGATCGTAATTTTTTGCTAGTACTGATCAGAGATGCCTTCCCTATTAGGGATTTTGCTCTATCACATAGTAGCTTCCTCCTTCTGTTGTACAGTTTATTTATGGCAGGGGTCCACCAGACTGGACGCCTGCCTTTGGATGATTGGGTCTTGGTTTTGTTTGGGATAGCATGATCCATGCATTCCTGGAGATGTCCGTAGAATGCATTTATATAGGATTCTGCAGTTTGGGCTGTAGTTTCCACTGGCCCTGGGGCCTTGAAGGATTCCACTTCGGTTTTGAGAAGTGAGAAGTTCACTTTGAGAAGTTTTTCACTGTGGTTTTCTGGGCTGGGGTGGGGTCGGGATGTGGACATCCAGTGAAATTAATTTATGGTCTGATCTTACCAATGAGGGATATACTTCTGGTGTGGAGCATAGAGTCCCCATGTTGGTAATGATCAGGTCTAGTATGTTGTCCCCTCTTGTGGGAGTGGTGACTAGTTGTTCCATAGCATTTAAGTTTATAATTTCCAGGAATCTTTGGGCTAAGGTGCTGGGGCTTGAGTAGTGCTCCCAGTCAATGTTTGGGTAGTTGAAGTCGCCAAATATAATGGTGTTCGGAGAGATCTTCATGTTCGCCAATGTTTTCAGGAAAGCCGAATGGGATTCCTGACTTTGAGAGGGTGGTCTGTAGGATGCTATAAACTGAAAAGCAGTCTTGCCCACTGTTAGTTGCACATGGATGGTCTCCGATACTTGCAATGCCACTAACCTGGAGGTGTGGATATCCTTGATAAATATGGAAACTCCCCCTCCTTTTGTGGTTCGGTCCAGGTTTTGGGGCCGAAAAGCATGATACGAGGTATAGCCTGGTAGTGCTGGGGTGCTCTCTGGAGCCTTGAACCAGGTTTCTGTCACTGCACAGATATCGATGTTCTCCATACTGAGGAGAGCTTCGAGTGCGTGCAGCTTGAGCTTAAGACTTCTGGCGTTTAGCAGCATTACCCTTAGTTTCTTGTTCCTTGTGCTGTATATGGGGGTGGGTTTGACTTATGAGCCTTGCCTAAAAAAGGCACTATGGGGGTGGCAAGAGCCTTTGCCAATATCCGAAAGCCCGGTGGTGACAGGTGCAAGCCTTCCCTAGTGAAGCAACGTGGCTTGTCGAGCATGTCATCCTAGGCTGACAGACACTGGATCCCCTTTGAATGACGCCAAAATTTTAGCCAATTGTTAAAGTCGATCATTTTGTCTTTGTACTGTGGCATCATTCTAGGTGAGGGTAAGATGCTGCTCAAGGTCAGGGTCATAACAGCCTGGGCTACATGATCAGAGAGCTCCTCTGTCTCTTTTCATGTAGTCCAGGGAGGTACGTCTCAGGTCATTCACACCAGCATGTACAATGACTGAGTCATATTTGTATTTGCTTTGGAGTGACCTGAGTGCTTGCGTTATGTGTCTGATCCTAGCACCCGACAGGCAGCTCACCGTGACCTTCACTTATATTTGGCTAAAACTAAGTCTGTTAGAAAATCCGATCAGTGGTTTCTTTTTCATCCTAGGTCTCTAGGATTAGCTGTAGCCAAGCAAACTGTTTCTTCTTGGATCACAAAGACTATTTCTTTTTATGTTTTTTAATGGTAAGAGCCTTCCTTCTTCTGTATAGGCTCATTCTGTTAGAGCTGACTTGTCTGCTGGTGCTTTTTTTCAAGAGCTTAGATACTAATTTTATTCTTTTAGCAGATATCTGGACTTCTGTGTATACTTTTGCCAAACACTACAAGTTGGATGGTATTTCTAGAGCAAGAGCTGGCTTTGCTGGGGCCATTCTTCATGGCTTCTTAGGAGGCTCTACTGCTCCTTCCTCCTCCAAAGTTTCTTCTTCAGCTTTGGCACTCTCCCATACGTTAAGCATAATACAACAATGAAGGAAAGGACATAGTACAGTTGTGTAAAAATAGACCATAACAGTAAATGTCCTTACATTTACAATTGCAGTGTTCACTCCCTCCCCCTTCCCCCAGTCCTTTTCCTTCCTGGATGTATTTGGCTACCTCCTGGGTTTCCTTAGACTAGTGTTCCTACTGGGGCAATCATTTCTGAGGATGGTACATCCAGACGTCACTTTTATGCCCTACACTACCTGAGGAGCATGTGTGTGATGTTCGGTGTACCTTAAAACAGCAGTAGGCCTTGGTATATTGACTGGCGTTGGGCTTCCACGGCAGGGAATTCCCATATGTTAAGTATACTGCGACAGTGAAGGAAAGGACATCTACTGTTATGGTAAGATTTTGCACAACTGTACCTTCTCCGTTCTGTCCCCCCAAGAAGGGCTTCTATTTCTAGCATTCCTTTAACAGTGTTTATAGTTAAATAAAAAAAAATGCTTGCATTTGTTTAGTCTAATCATTATTTACTGTTACTGGAAGAACTGAAGGGTAGTACAGAGCAGTGCTGGATGTTCATCGTGTTTCACAGTCATTACAATTGGGTTATCCTGCTGGCAGGCTACCTGCAGTCGGCCTGAATTCCAAAGTCGTGGTCCTGCGTCTGTTGCTGTTGCCTCCTCCCTGACGTCAGTGCGCCAGGGGTATAAAAGATGCAACCGATGCCATTTTCTTTGGTCTTTCTTGCCGTGCGGTGCCCGAAGCAAAAGCAGTTCGCAAGTGCCGGTCGGCCGACTCCTGAGATTTTTCAAGTTTGAATTTCAGATCCGAAGACTTCATTAAAGTTAAGTACCCCGTTGGGGAAACTTTTTTCTTGCTCCAGACCGATGTCAGAAAAAGTTAATAATTGTATTTCTTGTGGGAAGCAAATACCTCATAAGGATTTTCATTCTAACTTTATTCCTTGCCTAGGCCCTGACCACGACGTTGCTAGTTGTTGGTTTTGTGCTAGATTTAACCAACGCACTATTAAGCGTCAGTACGATTTTGCATTTCATTATTTTGGCAGAAGATTTAATTATATAATGCCGTCGGAACAGGCGACTACCGGAATTTATAAAAAGCGCAAAGGCAAAGAAAAGGACAGGCATCAGAGGTCCAAAACAGACGAGGCTTCCGCTAGGCCAGTCGCCGGTTCGCCGGTTCTCAGTAAGGTGCTTTCACAGCCCCTGACGCCTGCTACCTCAGAGCCACAGGTCACTTCCGACTCCCACGTGGAGCCAAATAGGCCGCTGGAAACTCAAGGTATTGGACCCTCAGAAACTATTCCCTCAGATGGGTCCGGAGCCACTGAGCAGACATCGGCTTCTGAGAGTGTTTTCAGGCCTACACAGTTATATGTAAAAACAACTTCAGCTTCAAAGGGAAAGACTAAAGCACCTCTAAAGACAAAGAAACAAGTACAACCTTCCCTTAGACAGGCCTCTATGCCTAAAAAACAGATGCTTAAAATGGCTGAAGACCTAATTACTTTGATCAGGGGTTCCCATCCCCCTCCTGATAAGAGACCTAGGCAAGAGACAGAGTATGTATCTTCAGATCAGGTTTCCATTTCCTCTGATTCCTCTTATGAACAGGGATACTCTCTTCCTCCCTATGAGGATTCTGATGCCGAAGAATCTATCCCTTCAGCTTCTCCTCCTGAGGATTATTCTTTTGGGGAGACCCTGCATACTATGAGGGAGCATTTTCATTGGAAGAGCCAAGATTACTCAATCTAAGAAAAGGCTCAGAGATTTTCTTTTACTACGTCAGCACAGGCCCCTTGCTATTCCTCCTGTTTTAGACATTGTAGATGATGTATTTAGAGAGTCTAGTCTCACTCCTGACTCTTTACCACCAACTCCTGTTAAGCCAGACAGATACTACAGAGTTACAGATTCACATAAATTTCTTTATAAAAACCCTGCTGCTGACCCAGAAACTATTTCTCAGGGTCCCAAAGGGGTCAAGGCATCCCTGCAAAAAACCCTATCCCCTCTGATAGGGATTCAAGGGCCCTGGACAGATGGGAGAAAAAGATTTACACTTACGCTACCTTGGCTGTAAAGCCCTTAAATTGTCAGTTTCATATGCTTAAATATCAACAATATCTTATGTCACTACTAAAACAGAAAATGTTGACAAATTCTGAATGTGCAGAAAACAAAGAAATGCAGGATTTATTGCATGCAGCTGAACAAGTGGAAAAGCATACTTTGCAATGTGGTTTTTATTCTCTGAAGTCCTCCTGCAGGGCCGCTGTTACAGGTTCTGTCATTAGGAGGCATGCTTGGTTAAAGGAACAGAATCTGCCTGATCATGTTAAAGCAAACTTATTAGATGCTCCATTACATCATGATACCTTGTTTGGTGTTAAAGCCGAAGAAGTGCTGAAGAAAATGGAGGACAAAGCTAAATCTATGCAAACAGTCAAGGATTTCTTACAGGTACGACCTCCCAGATTTAGCAGGAACTGGCCTGCAAAGAATTGGTCCTTTCCAGTGTCAGACAGGCCACAAAGAGGAAGATACAGATGCCCCAGAGGCAGATGCCAGCTCCAGGGCTCATACAGGTCTAAACAATGGGGTGCTTCTACCTCCAAAAGCGGAGAAGATAAATCACAGCCATACAGGAAACTGTCTCAATGACTTACCCCTGCCAGCACCAAGCACTTACCTTCTGGCAGCCCCTTTAGGGGGAAAACTAGCACTTTTTTCACAAAACTGGCACATGATCACCCAGGACAAATGGGTCCTGAATATAGTTTCTCAAGGCTACACATTCCATTTTCACACCCTGCCAAGGGCAAACGGAATGCCAGACCTGCCACACAATCAATGGGCAGAGGCTCAAAAACAAGTTTCAGCCCTCATGGACATGAGGGGCCATTCAGCGAGTGCCACAGCAAGAACAGGGACTAGGATTTTACTCAAGACTCTTCTTTGTGCCCAGGAAGGACAATTAATGGAGACCAATACTGGACCTGTCTATTCTAAACACATTTCTGGATATTCCAAAATTCAAAATGTCGACTCTGCAGCAGCTTCTGCCCATGCTGGGCAAGAAGGCATGGCTTGTGACTTTAGACCTAAAAGAGGTATACCTGCATGTCCCAATCAGACATTCATGCAGAAGATACCTCAGATTTATAGGTGGCTCAATGCACTACCAATTCTCTGCACTGCCCTTTGGGCTTATCTACTGCGCCCAGGGTCTTCACAAAATGCCTGGCACCAGTAATTGCATTTTGCAGACAAAGAGGAATACAAATTTATCCTTACTTGGACGATTGCCTTATTCAAGCAGAGAACAAGGACATTCTACTACTGCATCTGGTGTTTGTTAAAATATTACTAACATGCCTAGGGTAACACAGTAAATGAAAAGAAATCAAAACTAGTACCCTCACAAGAGATAATATTCCTGGGTGCAAGCTTAAATACAACTGCCCAGATGGCTTATCTCACGCCAGACAAAGACAACTGACTACTTATTTCAAAATGTTGGCAACAAAGACCCAGTTATCTGCAAGAAAAATTCAGCAGGCTTTGGGCTTCATGGCATCCTGCAGTCTGCTAATTCCATATGCAAGACTGCATATGAGGAAACTACAATGGTATCTAAAATTTGTTTGGACTCAACATTGCCACAGCTTGGAAACAATAATTACCCTCATTC
This sequence comes from Protopterus annectens, assembly GCF_019279795.1. Taxonomy (NCBI): domain Eukaryota; kingdom Metazoa; phylum Chordata; order Ceratodontiformes; family Protopteridae; genus Protopterus; species Protopterus annectens. The sequence continues at coordinate 413,992,611 of NC_056747.1, read as the reverse complement.
CCTGCCTGCAACAGGAGTTTCGATGGGCAGAGGCCTGTCACCACAACAAGGGACAGCCTTTCACTTTACCCACAGCCAGGCAGACATAAACAACAGATGCATCAGATTATGCCTGGGGGGGGCCCATATGGCAGGAAGATGTATTCAGGGCACATGGTCCGCAAGCCAAATGCAACTACATATCAATCAAAAAGAGATTCTACCTGTTCAAAATGCCCTGACAGCCTTCAAGGATCTACTTCATCCAGGACAACTATTGATAAAGGCAGACAATACTACAGTCATGTGGTACATAAACAAGGAGGGAGGCACACATTCCTACCCCCTCTCCAGACTAGTCATGACTTTGTGGGACACAGCATTGACTTAACAAGTACATCTGCAAACAATACCTGCCAGGAAGGATACATTTTCTGGCAGACGAACTAAGCAGAAACATAATGGATCCCCACGAGTAGAAATTGGATCCACAAGTCTTTCAGCATGATAACAAGGAACTGGGGATGCCCGGACATAGACCTATTTGACTCGCCTCACAACTGCCAACTACAGAAATTCTGCACAAGGACTTATCACAAGCTAGCATGGAAAGTGGACGCTCTATCTTTCAGCTGGAAAAACTTAACAGTATATGCCTTTCCCCCATGGCCTCTCCTCACCAAGGTACTCCTAAAGGTCAGACAAGAGAAGCCAAAAATGATACTGATTGCCCCAGAGTGGCCCCGCCAGCACTGGTACCCAATCCTAAAGAGCTTGTCTCAATACCCAGCCTGGACATTGCCTCAAATTCCTCACTTATTGACTCAACAAAACAGTCAGATCCTGCACAGCCAACTCGGTACGTTAAACCTGGCAGCATGGCGGATAATGTAACCATTCAAAACATGCCTCTGTCTAAAGCAGTGATGGATGTTATTTTGGAGGCCAGGAGGCCTAGCACCAGAAAATCTTATGCAGAAAAATGGGAGAGATTCTGTGCTTGGAACCAGGCACAAGGAATTGACACGATTGTACCAAATATTCCTCAGATTTTACTATACTTAACTGAGATGCTGGACAAAGGCCTATCCTTTTCCTCAATTAAGATTCATGCCTCTGCCATTTCAGCTCACTAAAATACAGAACCACCTCTATTTTCTCATCCATTACTAAGGCAGTACCTCAGAGGTGCCAAAAACATAAGACCTCCAAGGGGAGCACCAATACCTGCATGGGACCTAAATTTTGTCTTGGAAAAACTCACACTGCCTCCTTTTGAGCCAGCCTCTACAGCTGATATAAAATTCTTATCTTGGAAAACAGCTCTGCTCCTAGCAATAACCTCTGTAAGACGAGTCTCAGAGTTACAGGCACTCATGGCTGTGGAACCCTTTATAATTTTCCATCAGGACAGAGTTTCTCTGAGGACAAACCCGACTTTTATGCCTAAGGTGTAGTGTCCAGTGTGGCCCTGAATCAAACAATTCATTTGCCTACCTTTTATCCAAACCGACAGAATAAGGGTGAGAGACTTCTGCATTCTTTGGACATTCACAGGCAGCTACGCTTCTACTTGGACAGAACCAAAGCTTTCAAAAAGACTGAACAACTTCTAGTGGCATATGCTGCAGGATCACAAGGAAAGGCTATCTCAAAGCAGACTATTTCAAAATGGATAGGCCACTGCAATAGTTTCTGCTATTCACAGCATGGCAAATCAGTGCCTAAGGGCATTAGGCCACATTCAACCAGAGCAGCAGCCACTTCAGCAGCCTTCCTCAGAGGAGTACCAACCAAAGACATCTTAGAGGCTGCAAATTGGAGTTCAGTGCACACTTCTACAAAGCACTATCACTTACCTCTCTACTCTAAATCTAGAGCAGGCTTTGCCACTGCAGTTCTGCAGGCCTCATAGCCTCTCCTAATCCAGTTTAGTCCCAGCCGGCCAACCTTAGCTTTGGGATTCAACCTAATTGTAATGACGGCAACACTGAAACACGATGAACATAGTACAGTTGTGTATCTACCATAAATGTAGATGTTCGAGTGTATTCTCTGTTGCAGTCCAGGTTACCCACCCACCATCCCCCTTTCCTTTGCTGGGTCTTTTCTGTACTTGTCTATTCTATACAACCTATGTGGTGTATTTGCTTGTAGATGAAGGTAGTTTTACTTTACTGCATGCATGTTTATTGGCTTAAATTAATCTACCCTTTTGGGGGCACCTGACATCTGGGTCTTGAAAAACTGAAGAAAATGGCGTCTGCTGCATCTTTTATACCCCCTGGCGCACTGACGTCAGGGAGGAGACGACAGCAACTGACGCCGGACCAGGACTTTGGAATTCAGGCCGACTGTGGGTAGCCTGCCAGCAGGATAACCCAATTGTAATGACTGCAACAGTGAATACACTCGAACATCTACATTTATGGTAGGTACACAACTGTACTTTTTGCAGTTTTGCTCATGAAGTAGATGTATTGCCACAGTAACATAATATGCATGTTACCTTCATGCAGGAGGATGCTGTTACTGCTGGGTAAAATGGGTTGTGGATTGTCGATGAAGGTAGGAGGAATACCCATATGTTGCACTGTTGCAAGACTCTTTCTGCAAGATCTGCTTGGAGGAGGTTATTTTAAACAAAAATTTT